>NW_007727875.1:261190-287602 GCF_000696425.1 Galeopterus variegatus | reverse complement strand
TGTGAAAGACACCATTAAGGATAAGAAGACAAATGACAGACTAGGAGAAAATATCTGCAAAAGACATTTGGTAGAAGAACGTTATCCAAAATATACAAACAAGTCATAAAACTCAATAAGAAAATAAACAACTTGATTAAGAAAAGGCCAAATACCTGAACAGATGCCTCACCAAAGAAGATACACAGATGGCAAATAAGCATAAGAAAAGATGCCTTACATCTTATGTCATTAGAAAAATGCAAATTAAAACAACAATGAGATACCACTGCACACCGATTAGAATGGCCAAAATCCAGAACTGGGACAACACCAAATGCTGGCGAGGATGTGGTGCAACAGGAGCTCTCATTCGTTACTAGTGGTAATAAAAAATGGTACAGCTACTTTGGAAGACAGTTTGGAAGTTTCTTACAAAACTAAACATACTCTTACCATGTGATTCAGCAATCACACTGCTTGGCATTTATCCAAAGGAGGAGAAAACTTATGTTCACAGAAAAACCTGTACATGAGTGTTTATAGCAGCTTTATTCACAATTGTCAAAACTTGGAAGCAACCAATATGTCCTGCAGTAGGTGAACGGATAAATAAACTGTGATATATTCAACAATGAAATATAATTCAGTGCTAAAAAGAAATGAACTATCAAGCCATAAAAAGACATGGAAGAAACTTAAGTGTATATTACTAAGTGAAGGAAGCCAGTCTGAAAAAAGGACATACTGTGTAATTCCAACTGTATGACATCCTGGAAAAGTCTATCAAGCCATAAAAAGACATGGAAGAAACTTAAGTGTATATTACTAAGTGAAGGAAGCCAATCTGAAAAAAGGACATACTGTGTAATTCCAACTGTATGACATCCTGGAAAAGCCCGAACTATAAAGACAGTAAAAAGATCAGTAACTGACAGGGTTTAGAGGGGAGGGAGAAATGAATAGGTTGAGCACAGAGGATTTTAGGGCAATGAAACTATTCTGTATGGTATTCTAATACTGGATACATGTCGTTATGCTTTTGTCCAAACCCACAGAATGTAAAACACCATGAGTGAACCCTAATATAAACCATGGACTTTGGGTAATAATGATATGTCAATATCGGTTTATCAATTGTAACAAATGTACCACTTTAGGGATGTTGATAATGGGGAGGCTATGCATATAAAAGGTCAGGGGATATATGGCAAATTTCTATACCTTCTTATTCAATTGTGCTGAGAACCTAAAACTGCTCTAAACAAATTAAAAAATTGTTGAAATCAAATCCTCATGAGGGTGGAACAGCATATCACACATAGATAAAGAGAATTCGTGAACTGAAAGATTGTAAAAATTACTATAATATGTATAAGGGTACTTCAAAAAGTTGGTAGAAGAATAGAATTAAAAGATAGTAGGAATCTTTCCATAGACAGAAAAAGAGAGTGAAAGTATTAAAAATAAGTTAAAGAAGGGGAGGAGAAAATGAAAAGTTCCAACATATATCCAATGGACATTCTAGGAAGATGAAATAGAGAAAAAAGGAGTGAGATAAACACTGAAGATTTGATGATTGAGAATTAGTAGAACTGATAAAAAAAATCACGAGTTTATTAGAGTCAGAAAAGGCTACACTTTAAGCAGGGTAAATAAAAGTAAACCCACATTCACACATTGTAGTGGAACCATGGAAAACCAAAGTCAATGAGAAAGTCTTAAAAACAACCAAAGTGAAACTGTAGATTACCAGGAACAATAATTATGTTTACAGCATTAGGATTCTAAAGCTGTACACTGAGGGGGAGACCTAGGCCCTCTAAATTCCCCATTGTAACAAATGCCACTTTGTGATACCTTTTGCGAGATTGTCAACTAGCCTTTTCTATGTGTGTAACTTAATTCACTATTGGTGACAATTTTCCTTTTTTCTTATATTTCTTCAGTTACCAGATGAACAAAATATTTATTAAAGAAACAAGAATTTTGATTAGCAAAATAGTACATGATTTCAATATTTGTTTATTCAATCATTCAAGTCAACAAACAAATTTTGAGTCAATACTAATTAGTCAGAACCATGTTAGAAACTCAAGAGAAATAAACGTTCCTCATGTTAATACTTAGACTCATGTCAGAAGACAAATATTCATATTACGGTATTATAAATTCAAAAGTATAAGTATGCAATATATTTTAACAGCTTATACAAAGACCACCTAACTCAGATTGGAGTTAGAAATGTGATCATTATTGCACATAAAACCTGTAAGGGACGAGTGCAAAGAACTTCAGTTACATTATTATTAAATCAGACATACAATAAGGGAAATTACAAAATGGTTAATCTAAATAAATCACTTGGATTTGAACTAAGCTTTTCTTTTCTTTACAAGAGTTCCGATTTGGTGATTGTGATCTGAGAGCAGTTTGGTCACATTATAAATTCATTACTAATGAAAATGTATATACTCAGATTGAAGAGCAGAGAAGTTTAGATACTACCCAGTTTTCTTCCTAATGGCTGTTTGAAGAGAGGCCTTCCATTTTTGCCACTCTTATTTCCTACCCAACTCTCCAAACACTAATGGACAAAGGACACACGAGAAGAGAAACAGTATTTACACTGTTTGGAAGAAAAAATTTGGTAAATACTTTGTGAATAGATCTTCAAACCTTATCAGTACTTTAGGTAAATAGTAGAGAAAATGAGAAAGAAACTAATTGACTAGTCAATGCAGTCTACTATAGTAAAAATTGCTTACTTATAAGTGATCAATAAGTGATGTATAAATGAATTTTAAAAGTATTTTTTAATAAAAAAAATAGAAAAAACATAGACGATGATAATGGGTAAGGGTCTGATCCTAACTAACTGTATTTGAAGACACAGTTATCATTTCCTCACCACAGTGTGTGACACTTTAATTCTGAGTTTTAAAACTATAGACAGAATCACTGATTAAAAACAGGATGTGGGTAAATCGTCATGCATAGGACTTACTGGACTACACATGAGCAAAGTTAGTGGTTCTGAAATAGCAGTCTTCAGACAAGTATTGGCTTGCTGCCTAAGAATCACTTGGGTAACTTGCTAAAATGCAGATTCCCAAGCATCAGGCCCCAGAGATTCTGCTGAGTAGGCCTGGGTGGGGTCAAGTAATCTTTGTTTTAAACAAGTTCCCCAGAGGATTCTCACATGGATAGCCAAGGGACCATGCTTTGGAAAACACTGCTATACAAGTTTATAATTTATTAGCTCAGGTATTGGCAAAGTGTTGGAACTGTGAGTAATAAGGAAGGGAGTATTAAAAAATGAATGAAAAATGTCAAAAAGCATTAAAAGTCTCTGTAGAAGAAAGCTAGCTCTTACTAACTTCCTGTTACATTGCTCATCATAACTGTGTACAATTTCCACCAACCTCAATCATTTCCTCATTTTTTGCAAGTGACCCAACTCCTTGTGCACGGAAGCCATCTGAAAGGAGTTCCCTCAATTCCCTTACCCACAATGATTTAAATATCTCTTTCCCTTTGCTGCCACTGTTTCTGTGAAAAAGTATTGACTGAAGTGAATACATGTTTTCTCCGCCTCTTACATCTTTTTTAGTTACCCAGAGACTTCTTCCCTCATACCTACAAATGTTTTCCATTTTTCCCTATTCTGAATTTAACCAGTAGGACCTGCTTTACCAGCATAGAGTAAACAGAAGACCACATCTCTTCAATATTTAAATTAATCTCATGAGCCTCTGATTTGTTCAGTTTAGCAGTTGGAAACTGTTATTCATTGATCCTGTTTTCATCTTCCTTCTTAAGTTCCCTGAGAAACTTGGGGCCTTACTTTGTTGTGTTTCCAAACTTTCTAAAAAGAGAAATGAAAATTTGAAAAGCCACTAGTGGGTCCAAGTTCAGCTTTGGTTGCTTCTATTGCTGTCACAAAGTGTCATGACTACAATTCTGCCTGGCAGCATTCAAGGCAGTTACACTGTTCCTGGTCTAGAACCTTCAAAGTCTTTGTATTTCTTCAAAATCAAAAGAAGTCAGTTAGGTCATCTGGTATTTAATTGAGTCAAGAGAACTGAGCTCCCGAGATGGCAGTTGTTTTAGTTCTCATTCACAGCCTCGGTCTTTTGTCTTCAAGTTCCCTTCCACTATGGAAGGAGCTGTTGTCTAATTTTCATACCGGAACAACCCCTCTTTGTATGCCTAGAAAGATTCTGATATTCAGCAGACTACCCCTTCCCTCATGGTGAAATCCCCTCTGCGACCTCTGTTGTCTTTTCTTGTCAGTGGACCTCATTAAGGACAATCTCAATTCATCAGAGGTCTCAAGTAGCTAATTTTAGAGTCTTAAGTGAGGGATCAATGTTCCTTTCCTGGCCTCTTAGGCCCTTCCAGCATGTCTGACTTTGCATACCAAGGGCAGGCTTTGTTAGCTGATGAAAGGTCCTGATACATCTTTCCACCTAGGAGAGTAGGCTGCAACTTGGGCTACACTTAGCTATTCAAAGAGCTGCTCCAGTGATTCTTCCCTTAATAACAAAATCATACTCCAAGACAACTTCAGAATTTGAGAAATTAATCATAATTTCATGTGCCTTAAATATGTGTATATATCTACAACTATACACATATGCATAAATGTATATATGTTCATATACATATAAATGTATGTGTTTATATGTGTATGCATACATTTATTTATACACAAAAATAATGTATTTATATATATGTGCTTCTTCTCTTGAATCTGATTTCCCTTTGAATCTTTTGCTTTTTTCCTTCTCTTAACAACCAATCTTCTTGGAAAAGTAGTCTGCCCATCTACTGTCTCTACTTTCTTCTGATCAAATTACTTATTGAGTTATCCTCTGTGATCTAGTGTTTATGTCCCATCACTCAATCTCAAAACATTTTTGTCATTAACAACCTTCTAAAGAACAATCCTACGGCTTTTTATTAAACCGTGTCCTCAGCCTCTTTGTAGCCTTTTTCGGCCAGTTGAATGAAACTCTTCCTCAAGCCCCAATTTTATGTGCCTCAAATATTTTCCCAGACTGAAATTCTTTGTTCCTAATCTAATTCTGTGACCCTATCTGTCTCTGTCTCTACTACATATCCTATATTTCAGTTGCATTGAACAAATTTTGTGTTTCCATGACTACAGAGATTAGGGAGAATACATAAACAAGTGGTGTAAAGACAAATCATTTTGTAATAGACACTTAGCTTCAGTGCCAGGACAGTAGGGAGAGGTAGGGTTTGTGGTAAACTGAAGAGCTAATGCCCAGACAGGGAGCTGCTACTCAGCTCCAGTGAATTGTTTTCCGATGTTTTTCAGAAGTTGATCTTTATGTGGTCTTCTCGCTTCTAAATGTTGGCAGCTAAATTTTAAATTTTAGAAAACTCTGTGCAAGTCAAAGAAAACATACTTACCAGTCATATTTAGCCTGTGACTACCAGTTTGCAACTTCTGACCTAAACCTAGATTATTGAAGAAACTTCCTACACAATCTATACCCTCTCTCCAGACTCTGCCCACTCCCACTCATCCCACACAGTTGCTAGATTAATCTTTCTTAGGCAAAAGTGAACCACAGATCATGTCACTACAAGTAAAATATTCCCTTGATCAAATTAAGCACAAAATCTCAGCAGAGCTCTAAATGCTCTCCTCAACACAGTCATTGCTTTCCTCTCCAGCCACGTCTTCCTCAGCTTCCCTGTGTCTATCTCATGCCTCTGGACTGCAGTGGAGACTTTTAACAGACCTCTGCTTAACCGCCTCACGAGACAAACGCATGCGCTTCACTCCCTGGTTCATTCCCCGTGGTTGGGCGCGTGCACTTCTGCTCCCTCTGCTTGAGTCATGTGCTATTCAAAGTTTGGTTGATATTGTTCCCAATTGTCCTTGTTATTTAAAAATTCCTGCTGAAATTGGGCAGGACAATATAAAAGACTGGAAGAAAACAGTAAAAATCCAAAATTCTGCACTTAGATTGCTTCACAAGGGTTTTTCAATTCTCCTTTCACTTTGAAGAATCTGGGACTGGATGTTCTGGAAAACGCTTTATACAGGAATGCTAATGATGAAATTCCAATTAGTGAACCCACATTCAAAGAAGAGTAGTTGGTCCTAGGTCAAAATGTTGGTGAATAAATCTACACCTATATATTTTTAGATTAAAATAAAACGTTTTCAGATTTTATGATTATCTGCTTTAACAGACTTTGCAGATCAATCAACTGTGTTAAAATGATCTTTCATTGCATTTGGTATTTTGCACCTTCACTCCACTTCCAAGCTTTCTTTCTTTTTTTTTTTTTTTGTCCTTTTTGAGACCGGCCACACTGCGCTCATCCAGTGAGCGCACCGGCCATCCCTATATAGGATCTGAACCCGCGGTGGGAGCGCCGCTGCGCTCCCAGCACTGCACTCTCCCGAGTGCGCCATGGCTCAGCCCCAAGCTTTCTTGATATTAGGGTTTTATTTATGCTGTTCCATCCGTCTGTAGGTTCTTCTCTCTTCATTTCTAATGATTGAAATTCAACCCATTATTTTTATGTTGGCTCAAATGCCACCCTCCTCATCACCCCACACATGTACAAATACATATATGCATACACACCCATATCCACACCCACAAATTTTGCCTTGATTTCTTCACCTTGATATGAGTTCTCCACTGGTTACCCATCCTTAGTCTTTATGCTTTTCCTTCCTAATAATGCTGATATATTGCTCCTTGTTATACTGTACAGTTATTAGTGTTCTTATCTTATGCTTCTGAAAATGCTACATTCTTTGAAGGCAGATTTATGTAATTATTTCTGTGCTTCCCACAGTACCTAGCATAGAATATCACACATAGGAAATGTTGAGACCAGTTTGATTTTTTGTCCTCCCCAAATCTCTCCTCTCACATGAGATCAGATATTGCTGGCTGGCAAGCTCATCTAGGCCTCAGACACTGTGCTCAACCCTATTGCTAATCAAGGGGTTTTGAATGAATTGTATTTAAATACGTAGGAAACAGAATCTGTCTCAGAACTTGTGGGCTAGTTACAATAAATGAGATTCTCCCCTTTGTCATTGGAGATGGCACATGAACCAGCCCATGGTAAAAAGATACACTGAAATTGGAAGTGTATATTGCTAGGCCAGTGCTGAATGATGTTCATTGTTTTCAGAAAATCTTTGGATTTAATGTGTGATCATGTTTGCAGTATCTACGCTATTTTAGGGATTATGAAAAATCCATGTGCTTTATCTTTGTATAATTGGATATTTTTTATTGTTCCTATCTTAACGGGAAGAATATCACAGTTAAAATGGTCCAAAAGATATCTATTAACATTTTCTCCCTAAATATCAAAAAATTAAAAATGTATATGCACCATTAAGCATGAACTAGACAAAAAATTGGCACTATTTTACAAAGTAATAGAAATATGTGTACTCTTTGGGCTTATTTTGGAAACAAAACAGAACTTGAAAATATCAGGTTTATAAGAGCAAAATCCCCTTGTGAAGTGCCAGAACAGGAAATATGCTTAACAGGAGTCCAGCAAGAACTACGAAAAGTCCTCAAATGAGAAAGCTCATGAGCATAGTTGCCCGGCAGTGACAAAACAATTTTTATGTATTTATTAAATCAAATTAAAAATGTTTTCACTTAACTCCTACTCACTTCCTCAGAGGTATTGTTGTTAACACATTACTGAGCTTTCCCAGAGGCCTTTGAGCATTTCCGTATGCCTATAAACCAAACATGTAATATATTTACATAAACTGAATTATACCCTATATAATGCTGCACCACTTGATGTTTTAATTTTCATCAGAAATGTATTATCTGAGCCTTTGATGTCTGAAAATGTCCCTTCTGTGCTTTTTCATGTGAATGCTGTACAAGCAAGATAGTGCATTTTAGGATCACAGTCCTTTCTCATGATGGTAAGAAATATTATTGGCTCTTTGGCTTCTAGTTTTGCGGGTAAATAACCCAAAGACAGGTTTTTTTCTCTTGTAAAGTGCTTTTTAAAAATATTTATCCCTGGAATAAAAAATTTCACCTATAAATCAGACAAAGAATCTGAGTGATGTGTGTTTTTATTAAATGTGTCTAGATTGATCTTTTGATCTGAAAAATTAATGTCCATTTTGATGTACTTTCATGAAGTTGTTACAACAAGCAAACGGAAAGGACATTCTTGGGGGGGAGGGGAGAGAGGGAGGAGGGAGGAAGGTGTCGGTGATGGGCCATAATAATCATATACAGTGTATATTGACAAAATAAAAATTTAAAGAAAAAAAAATAATAATGATTTCCTTCTATTTTTGTTTCAGTGATTATTGCTTCTCCTCGATCTCTTTTTTCTTTTTCTTGAATTCCCACTTTTTATAGTTTAAAATCTGAGGGTTCTGTTCTCCAAGACTTTTATCTTCTTTTTTTCCTGATTTCCAGTTTTTCTCGTTCATTTTTGCTTTGTTTATGATGTTCACAAATCAAGATCTATTTTTTTTTAAATTTTGAAATTTATTTGTACATACTCATGGAGTACAATGTGTTGTTTCAATACATGCATATACTGTACATTGATTCACTTACGGTAAGTAGCACAGTCTTGTACCTATCAATCCACCACTTTCCTTTCTCTGGCCTGCCTCCCCTCCTGGCCTCTGGTACCCATTATTCTACTCTCTACTTCTATTGGAACCACTTTTTAAATTTTATTTTTATTTTTTTTAGTTTTCACGTGTAGATGAGATCATGCAGTATTTGTCTTTCTGTGCCTGACTTACTTTGCTTAATAGGATGATCTCTAGTTCCATCCACGTTGCTGCAAATGATAGTACTTCATTTTTCTAAATAGCTGAATAGTAATCCATTGTGCATATATACAACAGTTTTTTAAAATCCATTCATCTGTTGATAGGCATTTAGGTTGATTTCATCTCTTAACTATTAAAAATGGTGTTGCAATGAACATGGGGGTTCAGGTGTCACTTCTATATATTGATTTCATTTCCTTTGGGTGTTTACCCAGTAGTGGGATTTCTGGTTTGTAAAGTAGTTCAATTTTTGTTCTCTGAGGAACTGCCTACTGTTTCCGCATTGGCTGTACCAATTTACATTCCAACCAGCAATATAAGAGGGTGCCCTTTTCTCCACATCCTCATCAGCATTTGTTAGTTTCTGTCTCATTGAAAATAGCCATTCTAACTGGAGTAAGGTGATATCTCACTACGGTTTTAGTTTGCTTTCCCTGATGATTAGTGATGTTTAGCATTTTTTCATGTGCCTGTTGGCCATTTGTATGTCTTCTTTTGAGAAATGTCTGTTCAAGTCTTTTGCCCATTTTTCAATTGGGTTTTTTTTTTTTATGTTGAGTTGTTTGAGTTTCTCATATATTCTGGATATTAGCTCCCTGTCTGGTAGGTAGTTTACAAACAACTTCTCCCATTCTGTAGGTTGTCTCTTCACTTTTTTGATTTTGTTTCTTGCTATGCAGAAGCTTTTTAGTCTGTTGTAATTCCTTTTGTGTATTTTTGCTTTAGTTGCCTGTGCCTTTGTAGTCTCATTAAAAAAGCATGCTGTCTGCAAACAGGGACAATTTGACTTCCTCTTTTTAATATGGATGTCTTTTATTTCTGTCTCTTGTCTAATTTCTCTGACTACGGGAGTACTATGTTTGTGGAATATACTATAAAGCAAATGTACCTCACAGGGCCTGGTTTTCCAAAGCCCTGCAGTTTCAAATATTGACCTTGCAAAGGACAGGAAATTTTCCCCAGGATATTGAATCTCTGTTGCAAGATAAGAATTGTAACACAGCAAGATTGCTGGCTCAAAGACAGACAAGTTATTAATTGATATGTAAAGTTACTAAAAAGCTGCTAGAGGAAAAAGGAATGTTTGCTAAATCAAGCCTTTGTTAGTGGATCACTTAATTGCCTAACAGAATGTCATCTGACTTGTTTTTACTGAATGTTACCAGCTTCTATTGTAAAACTTGTTAAACTTAGCAAAACCCCACCTATGTCTCTTCCTGTAACTTCTTGTTCTGGAGAATAAATACAGGAAGAGAACCCCAATTCATGGTCAATTACCCAAGTGGAACAAATGCCTCATGCTTGAGGAAGTTCTGGGAGATTAACCCCTTTCTGGGGCTTCTCACTGCTCAAGAAGATGGGCTTTGAGTAATCTTTGGTGGCTTTGTCACCCAGGGGAAAAGGGGTGACAAATCCATGGGAGGCAAAGCAACAATGTTGAATAAGAGTGGTGAGAGTGTGAGTCCTTATCTTGCTCCACTTCTTAGAGGAAGAGTTTTCAGCTTTTCCCTATTTAGTATGCTATTAGCTGTTGGTTTGTCACATATGGACTTTATTGTGTTGAGATATGTTCCTTCTGTGTCTAATTTGTTGAGGGTTTTTATTATACAAGGATGTTGAATTTTATCAAATTCTTTTTCTGTGTCAATTTAGATAATAATATAGTTTTTGCTTTTCATTCTGTTGATGTGATGTATCACATTTATTGATTTGTGTATGTGGAACCAACCTTGCATCCCTGGGATAAATCCCACTTTATAATGGTAAATTATCTTTTTAATATGCTGCTGGATTCAGTTTGCTAGTATTTTGTTGAGGACTTTTGTATCAGTATTCATCAGGGATATTGGCTATGGTTTTGTTGTTGTCGTACCCTGATGTCCGGTTTTGGTTTCAGGATAATGCTGGCCTCATAGAATTAATTTGGAAGAGTTCCCTCACTTCAATTTTTTGGAAGTTTGAGAGGAATTGATACTAATTCTTTTTAAAAATTTTGTTGAATTTGGAAAGTGGGAGCTTTTCTTTAATGGGAGACTTTTTATTATTGACTCAGTCGTATTACTTGTTATTTGTCTGCTCAGGTTTTTATTTCTTTTTGGTTCAATCTTGATAGATTGTATCCAGGAATTTATACCTTTCTTCTAGGTTTTTAATTTGTTGGCACAGAATAGTTCTTAATAATCTCTCATGATTCTTTATATTTCTGTAGTATCAGTTCTGATGTCTCCTTTTACATTTCTGATTTTATTTATTTGAGTGTTTTTTCTTTTTGGTTAGTCTGACTAATGGCTCGTGCATTTTGTTTATCTTTTCAGAAAACTAACATTTTGTTTTGTTGATTTTTTTGGGGGGGGTTTTCAATTTTCCTTATTTCTGCTCTGATCTTTATTATTTATTTTCTTCTGTGAATTTGGGGTTTGGTTTGTTCTTGCTTTTCTAGTTCCTTAAGATATATGGTTAGGTCAATTATTTGAAATCTTTCTATTTTTCTGACGTAGGCATTTATTGCTCTAAATTTTACTCTTCATACTGCTTTAGCTTTATCCCATAGGTTTTGGTATGTTGATTTATGTTTTCATTTGTTTCTAGAATTTAAAACATTTCTTTTTAATTTCTTCTTTGACCCATTGGTCATTCAGGAGCATGCTGTTTAGTTTCCAACTATTTGTACAGTTTTGAGAATTTCTTTTGCATTCATTTCTAATTTTATTCCACTGTGGTCAGAGAAGATACTAGATATAATTTCAATTTTAAAATTTATTGAGACTTGTTTTGTGGCCAAATATATGGTCAATCTTGGAGAATGTTCTAGCTGCTGATCAGAAGAATGTGTATTCTTCATCTATTGGACAAAATATTCTGTAAATGTCTATAAGGTCCATTCAATCTACAGTGCAGTTTAAATCTAATGTTTCTTTGTTGATATCTCTCTAGATGATCTGTCCAATGCTGAGAGTGTTGAGTTGAAGTCCCTAACTATTACTGATTTGTGGGTCTATCTCTCCCTTTAGACTTAATAATATTTGCTTTCTATATCTGGGTGCTCTCATATTGGGTGCAAATATATGTATAATTGTTATATCCTCTTGTTGAATTGACCCCTTAAACATTATATAATGATCTTTTTTGTCTCCTTTTATAGTTTTTGACTTACAGTCTATTTAATCTGATATAAGTATAGTTACTCCTGCTCATCTTTTGGTTTCCATTGGCATGGAATATATTTTTCCATCCATTCCCTTTTAGTCTTTGTTTGTATTTACAGGTGAAGTGAGTTTCCTGAAGGCAACACATAGTTAGATTTTTTAAAAATCCACTCAGTTGGTCTATATCTTTTAATTTGGGAATTTATTCATTTATATTCAGGGTTATTATTGATAGGTAAGTACTTACTCCTGCCATTTTGTTGATAGTTTTCTTCTTGGTGTGTGTATTCTTTATTATTATTATTATTCTCTTATTGTTTTTTATTGCAATTTGGTGTTTTTCTGTAGTGAGAATGTTTGATATCTCCCAAGACTTGTAAAGTTTTAGCTATTATTTCATTAAATAGGTTCTCTATGGCTTTTCCCTTCTCTTCTTCTTCAGGAATGCCCATAATTCAAATATTTGTTTGCTTAAATGTGTCCCATAGTTGTAGGCTTTCTTCATTTAAAAATTGTAAAGTTTTAGCTATTATTTCATTAAATAGGTTCTCTATGGCTTTTCCCTTCTCTTCTTCAGGAATGCCCATAATTCAAATATTTGTTTGCTTAAATGTGTCCCATAGTTGTAGGCTTTCTTCATTTAAAAAATTTTTTATTTATTTTTCTCTGATGGGGTAGTTTCAAATGATGTGTGTTTGAATTCAGAAATTCTTTCTTCCACTTGCTCTAGTGTGCTGTTGAAATTCTCTATTGTATTTTTTATTTCATTTATTGAATTCTTTGGCTGAAGGATTTCTTTCTTTCTTTTTTTTTTTGAGCAACGGGATCGCAACCCTCGGTGCTGCTTCCCGCACCTCGCTCAGCCAGTGAGCGGGAACCGGTCTGTATGTGGGATCCAAACCCTCGGCGGGAGTGCCGCCGCGCTTCCCAAGCGGTGCACTGTAGCAGTGCGCCACCGGGCCGGCCCTGGCTGAAGGATTTCTATTTGGTTCTACTTTATGATATCTACCTCTTTGTTAAATTTCTCATTCATATCATAAATTGTTTTCCTGATTTCACCAAATTCTCTCTCTGTATTCTCTTGCAGCTCATTGAGTTTTTTTAAAAAGATCATTATTTTGAATTCCTTTTCTTCAAGTTTATTGATTTCCCTTTCTTTGGGGTCTATCACTGGTATGTTGTTCTGCTCCTTTAGTAGTGCCATATTTCCTTGCTTTTTTATGTTTTTTTGTGTTCCTGCATTAATGCCTGTGCACCTTGTAAAACAATTGCCTCTTCCAAACTTTATAGAGTTGTTTAGATAGACAGTGTCTTTCACTTGCTATAGAGTCTTAATGTGCTCTTTGAAAGGGTGTGGTAATTCTGTTTCTATGCAGATGTATAGGTTTAGTCTCTGAGCAGGATTTCAGCTGCAGTCAATGTTACCATTAACTGTGGGTGTCTCAGTATTGTAGGTCATTCAGGAGTGTATAGAAGTTTGTGGCAGTGGATTAGATTGTGGCAGTAGCATAGATTGTTAAGGTCTTCAGTGGCAAGGGCTTCTGTGGTCCTCCTATTTTGGTTTTTACCACAATGGGGAAACTTTGTTAAGGATATTTCTTTGACATTGGGTCTGCCCAAAGCTACAAGCAGCTACAGTGATGCTGGGTTCCAAGTACAGGGGCTCAGTCTCTGTGGACCCAGGATCCTGGGCTCAGTGTCTCCCAAACCTAATATGAAACCTAGGTCTTGGTGTGCAGTTTCACTCTCTGTGGCAGGGTTGGATGTTGATTGCCCACTGTGCCAGGTTCTGTGGCTCTGAGCCCTCCTGGAATCTCAGGCTCCATGGGCTGGGTAATAGCTCTGTATTAGTCCATTTCTGTTGCTTATAACAAAATACCTGGAACTGGCTAATTTAAAAGAAAATGAGATTTATTGCTGACTGTTTCAGAGGCTGGGAAGCCCAAAGTCCAAGGGACACATCTTGTTAGGGCCTTCTTTGTTGTTGGCTTTACCCCAACACAGGGTATCACATGATGAGAATGGCAGAACAGAGAGAGTTAGCTAACTCTTTTCTCCTTTTAATGTCCTCAGAACCACTCCTGTGACCACCATTAAACCATCAACTTTAATCCACTTACTTGGGTATGGTCCTCACAATCTAATCACCTCTTCAAGGCCCCACCTTTCAATTACCATAATAGGATTTCCCACTCTCAATGCTTACAGTGGAGATTAAGCTTCAATGAGTTTGAGAGGACATTCAATCCACAGCATTGAATCCACATTCAATCCCTGGCCCCCTAGAACTCATGTACTTTCCACATACAAATACATTCATTTCATCCCTATAGTCCCAAAGTCTTGCTTCAACCCAAAAGCCCAAGGTTCAAATGAAATCAAAACAAGTTACCTACTTCCAAGATACAAGGGTGGGATGAACATAGCGTCCATATTCCCATTCAAAAAGGGAGAAATAGGACAGAAGAATGGGGTAACAGGTCCTAAGCAAGTCCAAAACCCAGCAGGACAGGCATTAAATCTTTAAGGTAGTAAATCATGTACCTTGACTTCATGTTTGACAATCTGCACACATTGACTGGGAGTTGGGTCCTCATGACCTTGGGCAGCTCTGCTCCTATGGCTTTCCTGGTCTCAGTCCATACTTCAGCTTTCTCAGGCTGGTGTTCCACTCTGGTAGCTCCACAATTCTGGGGTGTCCATGGCAGTCCCACTCTTATAGCTCCACTAGGCAGGGTGCTGGTGGGGTTTTTTTGCTGCAACTTTGACCCCACATTTCTGCTTGTCACCACTCTAGCAAAGGTTCTATGCAGTGATTCCACCCCTGCAACAGATCTCTTCCTGGGTCCCCAGACTCTTTCATACATCTTTTGAAATTGTGGTGGATGCTCCCAAGCCTCCATAGCTCTAACATTCTGTGAGCCTTCAGACTTAACACCACATAGATGCTGCCAAGGCTTCTGGCTTGTGTCTTCTAAAGTAGCAGGTTCAGCCCCACCTGGGGATAATTTATCTACAACTGAGGCAGCTGGGGTGTAGGAAACAGCATCCTGAGGTGGTCCTGGGCAGCAAGCAAGTGGATGGTGCCTCAGAACTATTCCCCAAAACCATTCTGTCTCCCTAAGCTTCTGGGCTGGTGATGGAAGAAGCAGCCTTAATGATCTCTGAAATGCCTTTAAGGTCTTTTTTTCCCCTTGTCTTAATAATCCCTTTCTTCTGTATTAATCTCCTTAGAAATGGTTACTGGGCCACACCATTTGCTTCCTCTCTTGAAGACACCTTTTTACTCTTTACATAGTCAGGCTGAGAATTTTTCAATGTTTCACTCTCTGCTTCCTTGTTAATTATAAATTTCAGCTTTACCTCATGCCTGTGCTGCCATAACTCAGCATAGACTGTTGTAAGTAGCCATGCAACTTCCTGAATGCTTTTCTGCTTAGAAATTTCTTCTGCCAAATACCTGGGTCAGCACTTTGAATTTCCACATTCCATAAAACTTTGGGGCATGAACAGAATGAAGCCAAGTTCCTTGCCAGTTCATAGCAAGGGGATCTTTTCTCCAGTTTCCAATAAGCTCTTTGTCATTTACATCTAAGACCTTCTCAGAATGGCTTTTACTATCCATATTTCTATCAGAATTCTGGTCAAAACCATTTAACCAGTTTCTACTATGTTCTAAAGTTTCTATCATCTTTTTGCCTTCTTCTGAGTCCTCAAAATTTTCCAACCTTTGTCCATTACTCAATTCCAAAGCTGCTTCTACATTTTCAGTTATCTGTAGAGCAACACCCCATTCCTTAGTACCAATTCTCTGTTTTAGTCTGTTTCTGTTGCTTATAACAGAAATACCTGGAACTGGGTATTTATTGCTTACAGTTTCAGAGGCTGAGAAGTCCAAAGTCCAGGGAACACACATAGTAAGGGCCTTCCTTGGTGGTGACTTCAGTGATACAGGGTATCTTGTTGTGAGAAAGGTAGAAGCAAGGAAGAGCTAACTCCTCACTTCTCCTTTTAAAGCACTCAGAACCATTCCCATGATCACCATTAAACCATCAATGGATTAATTCATTTACTTGGGCATGGTCCTCACAATCTAATGACCTCTTCAATGGCCACACCTTTTGATTACCGTAATAGAATTTCCCACCCTCAACACTCACATTGGAGATTAAGCTTCCGTGAGTTTGGAGGAACATTTAATCCATAGCAATCTGTGACTCTGTCCGTGGAGGGCTGAGCTCAGCACTGGTCCAATTCTGGGGGAGAAGCAGTGTTCTGGAGGGAGCCATGTATGACTGCAATCTGGTAACCAGAGCAAATGGGGCTCAGTTCTCACTTGATTCCCAGGGGGTGAGTCACATTGTAGTGGTGCCTGTAGCCCCTGGAATGGTGAGACTTTGCAGTATCTTAGTCTCTGTGGGGCCATGTGCAGCAGCAGCAAGAACCCAGAATTGCGGGCCACAGCTGATGTTTGGGCTTTGGGGGCACTGAGAAGCATGGGGGCTGACTTCAGTCTCCTTGGGAGAAGGGGTGGGTCAGCAGCTCAGTCTCTAGGGGAGTAGTCCAGCTCCAGGGAAGTAGAGCACTAGAGTTGTTTGACCCTTAGGATAGGTTGTCTCAGCTTAAGCACCACTCTGATTCCCTGGGAAGTGAGTTACTAAGTCAGTTCAACCCTGAAATGCACAGCATGGCCAAGCAGCTTCTCAGCCAAGCATCTTCTCAGACAAAACAGCAATTCCCCAGAGGGTGATGCGCCTGTTCAGTTCAATTCCAGGAGATGAAGTGCAGCCACGACTGGGAGAGGTCATTAAAGGTTCCCCCAGAGGCAGTGTGCAGATTCGCAGCTTCAGTTTCAGCCTGAGGTAGAGGGGCACTTCTGCAACTGGGAGAGATGGGTGGAGTGGTTCTACTTTCACTTAGTCCCTCAGTGTAGGGTGTTAACAACTGCTCTCAGCTATGCTGTGGTATCTCAGTTCAATGTAGGCTTAGTCTCTGGGATGAAAAGGTATCACTCACCCACAGGGTAAGACACCCTCCAGCAGCAGTTCCAGTTCCAAGATGGCACAGTAGCCAGGAGACTACAGCGGGTGGGTACAGTGTCTGCTCCTCTGGGGGAGCACAAGTTTGTGGACTTCAGGAAGATTGCTCAGCTGGGCTTAGAGCCTGTGAGGACTGTCAGGGTCCCCAGTGGTGAGAACAGTAGGTGTCCAAGGTGTTGATAAAGGCTTCTGGGCTCCTTTTGCTTACCTTTTCCCCCCACAGTGAGAACTTCCTCCTGGCTTCCCACGGCTCCTGGCTGGGAGATGGGGCTGTAGAGGCCAGGTGTTTGCTTCTGTTTTGTGTGTGGCTATTCTGAATTTCTGTTCTCACTAGCATTTTTTGTTACTCCTTTGATGTGTGCCATGCTCTCTTTTAGTTATTTTCATCCAAGTGTGTAGTTGTTTATCCATTGTTTTGTCTGTCTTTGTGGGAGAGACGAGTGGTAGAGTCTTCTAGTTGGCCACCTTGCTCCCCCCTGTCCACGATCTATTTGTCTATTCAGCAAATCTGCTTATTTTTATAAAATTCAGAATCAGGTTTTAAATATCTAAAACCTTCTTAAATTTAAATTACTTATTACATTTTTACATTTATTACCTTAAATTATTATTATGTTTTTAAAAATTCTCTTCTAATTAGAATATTAATTCTATCTTAATAGGAGTCTCCTGGTCAGTGTGATCTCCCTTGTTCATTCTGACGATTTTCTGATTTTCTTATTCCTTGCTTATTTTAGTTGCAAATGTCCAACCTCCCTCCTTTCTCCCTTTTCCATTCTGTTTATCTCATTTGAGGTTTAAGATTTCCAGCACTCATGTTTGTCATGATTCTTACCCTTTTGTTATCTGAATTATCCCCATTTTCATCACTATAGCCCTAAGAACTATCAAGATAATATTAGCCTTATGAATTTAATTGAGGAATTTGCTCTTTTTCTATTCTCCTGGAGAGTTTGTGAAAGATTGACATAATCTGTTCTTTGAAGACTTGGTCAGATTCCGAAAAATAAAAAATAAAAATACCATAAAGGCTTGGTAGAATTGTAAAATCATCTAGATCTGCTATTTACTTTGTAGAAAGACTTACATTTGGATTTGATTTCCTTTACTAATTGTAGGATAATTTAGAAATTCTGTTTCTTCTTGAGACAGTTTTAGTAATTTATATATTTCTAGGACTCTATGTTGTGCAAGTTTTCAAAACTTTTAGTATAACACTCTTCATAGCATCATTCTGTTTTCTTTTTAAAGTGTTAGATATTTAGTTATGCTACCTTTTTAAAAATCCTAATATTGTTTGTCTTTTATTTTATTAATTTTTGCTCTTTTCTTAATTTTCTCCTTCCTGCTACTTTCTTCAAATTTAGTTTACTATTATATTTCTAATTTCTTATGATGGATTCGTAGTTTCTAAAGTAATCATATATTTCTAATTTCTTATGATGGATTCTTAGTTTCTAAAGTAATCATTTAAGGCCACACCTTGATTTCTGATACTAGATTGGATGCATCCTTAAGAGTTATGACAAATATTTGATATATATTCTTTTGATTATTGTGCAGTTCTAAATATTTTAAATTTGCATTATAATTACCTATTTTATGGAGAAGCTACATAGAATTGTGTTTTATATTTCCAAATGTATGGGCTACTTTATTTAACTTTTTTGTGATTTGTTTCTTAATTAATTGTAATACAATTAATATGTTTTATATGACACATATTGTTTAAAATTAGCTGAGATTTGCTTATTGCTTTTTACATGGTTACTTTATATTTTTTTTCCATGTGTATTTTAGTAGTGTATATTTTCTAACTTTAGGCTGCAGAATTATGTATAATTCAATTTTTTCTGCTTGCGCATTAAGTTGAAGTAGCTATTTAGAAGTCTTCCACTTTGGGTTAGACTTGTGAATTTTCTATGTTTATATAAAATTTTTTTTAATATATTCTGAAACAATTTCATTAGATGTATGAAAGTTTTGGATTATATTTTTCTGATGAATGGAACCTTTTATCACTATGTAGAAATGTTTTTATCTCTAATAATACTTTTTGCATTAAATTAATAGTTCTAATATTAATATAGATATTGAAGAGTTTTTTGTTATTATCTGCCTAGCATATTGTTTTCCATGCTTTCAACATTTTTGTATCTTTATTTTTAGATGTGTGTTTTTATCTCTAATAATACTTTTTGCATTAAATTAATAGTTCTAATATTAATATAGATATCGAAGAGTTTTTTGTTATTATCTGCCTAGCATATTGTTTTCCATGCTTTCAACATTTTTGTATCTTTATTTTTAGATGTACCTCTTATAAACAGGATATAGCTGGATTTTAAAATCCACCCTTAAAATTTCTGTCTTTAATTTGGAGTATTTAGTTCTATTTTATTTATTCTGATTATTCATTTATTAGTTTGTGTCCTACTAACTTATATTGTGCTATTTATTTTTCTCTTTCATACTTTTCAAAACGGTCCTTTAAAAATTAATGGATTTTATTTGTTTTTCATTCACTTGTGTTGGGTTGGAGGTATACATACTATTTCTATTTCAATGAACACCCTTGAACTTGTACCATGTGCACTTAAGGGCCTAGCAAAATCTGGAGTTAAGAAAAACAATTAACCTCCTTTTTTGAAGAAAGTGAGAATGTTACCCATTACCTTTAATCACTCTTCTTTGACTTACAGGCTATTGTTTTCCAGTATTTTCACTCCCTCTTCCTAACCACACAATTTAAATATAACAATAGTTATTATTTTATAAGGACAATATTTATTACCCTCATCTTTATTAAGTTCTTACTATTTCTTCTTGTATCTCAGTCAGTCCTTTTACGATCATTTTCTTTCTTCCTAACATTGATCCTTTAGAAGGTCCTTTAGTGAAAGTCTAGTGGAGAATTCTTTTTTTAATATAAAATATCTTTAGTTTGTATTTTTTGAAATAAAGATTTTCTGGGTTCATAACTATAGGCATGTAGCTTTTTCTCTCAACACACTGAAGATTTTATTTTACTGTTTTCCTTCTTCAAATTTTGCTCTTAAGAAGTCATCTTATTTTATTATTCTTTCTACGTAGCTTTTTTGTAAGTAGATCATTTTAACATCTTCTTCTCTTTTTTTCTTTAAAAGATGACCAGTAAGGGGATCTTAACTCTTGACTTGGTGTTGTCAGCCACCACACTCTCCCAAGAGAGCCTCGGGCCAGCCCCAATTTTAACATTTTCTGATTACCTTTGGTAATCTACATTTTCACTATAATTTATCTAGATGTTGGTTTCATTTTATTTATCCTGATTGGCATGTATTGTGCTTTCCTTATCTGAGGTTTTTTCTTCCATTAGTTATGGAGGTTTTCCAGCTATTATTTCTTGAATATTTCCTCTCCTTCACTCTCTTTATTTTCTCCTTCTGGGTATTTAATTAGATGTACGTTAGATATTTTCATTCTGTGCTTCTGTGTTTTAATCTTTTTTTTTTTTTTTTTTGGTGCATTTTCCATTTCTTTTATTGTGCTTTAATTTTGATAATTTCTTTACATTTACCTAATTCTTGATAATTTCTTCAGATCGTCCTATCAGCTCTATGTCTAGACATTTAATTTATCCACAAAATATTTAATTCCAATGCTTATATTATCTAAATGTTCTATTTGGTTCTTTTTCAAATTTTCATCTTTACTTAGTACCCTTTTTGTTCTTTGCTCATTAAAAATTTTTCTATTTTTTAAAGCACCTAGTTTATAGCTATTTTATATTCTGTATCTGATAATCCCAGTATCTTGAGAACTTAATGTTATGATCTTTTTTTTCTGGTGCCTCTTATCTATGGTGACTTATTTCCTTGAGTGTTTATGGTTTTTTTAAAATTTGCTGCTCCCATTTGATTAAATTTAATGTGTGAGAATCCCGAGGGCATAAATTTGTGTTACTTTTCTCTAAAAAGAATTAAGATATCTTTCTGCCATTTTTACCTGGGACCTCTTTGGTTCCCTTCAGTGTTTCTAGATTAATGTGTGAATCTCAGGTTTAGCCCATCTACCTTGCCAAAGGGCCGAGGCTTAATGTCCTGATTTCAGGGCTGTTTGCGTTTGCTCCCAGTGAGGGCTACCTCTGTTTATAGTTCATTGTTCTTTTTGTCTTTGTCTTTATTTATTTATTTTGTTTTCCCATTTGCTTTCTTATAAGCTCAGTTATACTAGAAAAGGTATTATTGTTATAATTCATCCAGACTCTATCTGTATTGTACTGTGAGGGACCTTCATAGTTTCTTGTTTGCCATCCTGCAGAGAAGCAGAAATTTCTAACTCTGTTTTTACCAGCATCTGTTATTTTCTCTTGCTTCTCACATAGCATTTATTTCTCCAGTTGTTTATTATTTTCACAGAATTTTATGGGCTCTGCCAGTTTACTTTTTATTTACTTATTTATATATATAAATAATATCGATATATATGTGTGTATATATGTATACTTATGTACATAAGGGTACTGCAGAAAGATAATACAAATCTTTCCATGAACTTTTTGAAGTACCCTCATACTTCTTCATTACTTATAGCTCCTCACTGAATACTTTATCAGAGCTCATATCCCTTTAATTTTATAACATCATAGAGTAGTGCAGCTTTATTTTCTTCTATTTCTCAGTATACTGTTTTATTTGATTTTTTGCTTGTTCTTGTCCTTTGGTTCATGTTTTAATTTTTGTAGGTTCTGGTTGAGGGTCTCAAATTGAAATCTTTGTGTTTACTCTTCTTGAATGGGGGAAATTAATGTGCACCTGCAGTTTGATTAAGAGCAGTGTGGAGGAGCACTGTTGGCCTAAGCTGGGGCTGTGGGCAGCTTCTGATTAGGAGTGCTACTTCATGACTCCTTCTTGTTACTTTTACATTGTTTTCTGGCATTTTTTTTTTTTTTCAGGGTAAGCAGGTGAAATAGTGAGAGGTCATCTTGCATTTCAGTAGAGCTTCTTGGCTTACCAGAGCTTTAGGAGTGATCATTCTGAATTTATGTCTTACCAGCTGCACTTGTTTTTAACTGCAAGTCTGGTCATTGTCTCCCTTTTATTCTTTTCCTCCTCATGTTACCTCCAGATGGTTTTTGAGGTCAAATACCGCAGCTTCAGAGGCAGTTTCTCTCATGCTATTTGCAGTACCGACTTTGACTTTCTTAGGCCTATCCCTTGAGTGTTTTGTGGTCACCCTTATTCCTTCTTATTTTATATAAAATATCATTGGAAATGTCTTTAGTGATCCTCTGGCTTACTTTAAAATGTACGGGTTTGTTGCTTTCTCCCTCATTTTGGTTCACATTTCGCTGAAATCAGTAGATGTGTGTGTGTGTGTGTGTGTGTGTGTGTGTCTTCTCATCATTTTTTGCTTGTTTTGTAGCTCTTTCTTGAACTTGTAGATATAATGTTCTTCCTTATTTTGAAATTTTTGGTACTTTTGATAGATTCCAAGGAAGAGTGTAGAATAAATATGCTTTTAATCTGACATATGTTCCTTAAATTCCAAACCAAATAATTTTATCAGGATAGGGCTAAATGTAAACCAGCCTTTTTATTTTTCAATGAAAACCTGCAGAATAGTTCTCTGCTGTGGTATGATGTGAGAAGCTAGACAATCCAAATAGCAAGGTAGCCAACCCAAACAGCAGAACAAGAAAAAGAATGCATACACTATTAACTTCTTCCCAGAAAAAAACATTTTTAGGTGAATCTCTTTCTCCCATGCTATTTCAATCACAAAGAAGTGAAACCTTGTATTTCCATTTCTATCCACCAGTCTTACAGATATTTTGGGGTATGAAACACCATGTGAGCCTTCACTTATAGCCTCCCTTCTCTGCAGAACTCAGACACTAATTCACATTGAGAGTGGGGTTTGAGCCAAAGGAAAAACTCAAGCAACAGTAACCACAAACAATGGTAGCATGTTAATAGTATGTGAATAGATTGGAGTTTTTTCAGAAGGTCTTGTTCATTATATTATTGCAATCTTGATGCTTCGTGGGACCCAAGATATACCCAAACATGTTTGTATAGGATTTAGTATTTCTATTCAAAGAACACTGTTGGGTAGAATAGAACGCATTTATTTAGTGCTTACAATCTATGCTTTAGCATTGTTCAAAAATCTTACACTGTATTATCTCATTTCTGCTCATTTTACTCTGAGAGACAGTTATATTATTATTCCTATTTTTTATATGAGGAAACTGTGGAACATTGTGGTTATATGTCTGCATTAGTCTGTTTCTGTTGTTTATAACAAAATACTTCAAACTGGGTGATTTATAAAGAAAATGAAATTTATTGCTTACAGATTGAGAGGCTAAGAAGTCCAAAGTCCAGGGAACACATCTGGTGAAGCTTTACTTTGGTGGTGACTTCAGCGATGGCAGGGTATCACATTTGTACAATGGTGGAGCAGAGAGAGAGAGAGAGCAGAGAGAAAGCAGAGATAGACAGACAGACTCTCCTCTCTCTTCTTTTAAAGCCCTCAGAACCAAGCCCCTCATCACCATATTCAATCCATTCACGACTGCACGGTCCTACAATCTAATCACCTCTTCAAGGCTCTGCCTTTTAATTACCCTAATAGGATTTCCCACCCTCTTAACAGTCACAGCAGGGGCCAAGTTTCTAATACATAAAACTTGGGGGACACAATTCAAGCTTCAGTGAGTTTTGAGGAACATAATTCTGTTGTGAGGCCTCCTCCCACAAGAAATGCACTTACACGCCACTCGTGCAGAAAAGGGCAGTTTATTCACTCCAGCTGGCCAGCAACCGACTCCCAAGGAGCAACCAAGGAAGAGCGGTGTCGGGCCTTGGTCTCGTGGGGTTTTTAAAGGCAAAAACTACATCCCGTTGGCACATGGGTTTGTCCAGGTGCACAAAGCAAGCCACGGAGGTAGGTCACAGAGGCCAGGAATGAGCTGTCAGAGCAATCAAGTGTACAACTTTTCATTGTGTGTGTTCCCATGTAATAGTTCACTGTGTATGGTTCCTGTTCCCATGTAATAGTTTACTGTGTATGGCTCCTGTTTCTATGTAATGGGGGTAAAATGGAGTTACTTAGGTTAAGCAAGCAATTCTACAGATGCAGATAACATCCATTATGAGGGTGTGGGGAGCTCTATTTCAATTCAATCCACTACATTTCACCCCTGGCTCTCATAACTCATGTCTTTTCACATGTAGATACATTCATTTCATCCTCAAAGTCTTAACTTATTTCAGTTCTGAAGTCCAAAGTTCAAAGTTCCATCTGTGAATTAAAAACAAGTTATCTACTTCCAAGATACAATGGTGGGACAAACATAGGGAACATATTCCCATTCCAAAAGGGAGAAATAGGCCAAAAGAGAGGTGTAACATTTCCCAAGCAAGTCTGAAACCCAGGAGAGCAGGCATTAAATCTCAAAGCTGGTGAATCAGGTACCTTGACTCCATGTTTGACCTCCTCTGCATGCTGGTGTGGGGATTGGGCCTCCCCAAGTCCTTGGGCCTCTCTGTTTCTATGGCTTTGCTAGTCTCGGGTGATGCTTTACCTCTTGCAGGCTGGCATTGGACACTGGTAGCTCATAATTCTGGGGTCTCCATGGCAGTCCCATTCCCATGGCTCCACTAGGCATGTCACTGATGGGGTTTCTCTTCTAATTGTAATGCTAAAATGCATTACAAAGGCACTATGTGGTGAATCTGCCCCTGCAACAGATCTGTTCCTGGGTCCCCAGGCTTTTCCATACATAGTAAACCAAGTTTATTTTAGAAACTTGGCCCCCACTGTGACTGTTAAGAGGGTGGGAAATCCAAGTATGGTAATTGAAAGGTGGAGCCTTTAAGAGGTAGATTGTAGGACCATGTCGCAGTGAATGGATTAAAAATGGTGGTCAGGCGTAGTTCTGAGGCTTTAAAAGAAGAGAAAGGAGTGTCTGTCTGTCTGTCTGTCTGTCTGTCTGTCTGTCTCTGCTTTCCCTCTGCTCTCTCTCTGTTCTCTATCACTCTCTGTTCTCTCTGCTCTGCCAGAGAAAATGACAACAAATCGTCAGGCTACATCTCAAATCATACTGTTCCTTTTGAGGAACTCAATCCCCTAAAGCACAGCTAAACACCAGGAGGTTGTGACTGGTAAGTGGAGATGCTGAGCAGAAGCTCCTGAGATTTATCAGTGCTCTGAAAGAGTGTGGTGAAGTAGCTGAGAACTTGAACTTTGGCATCAGATGACAGAGGTCTTTGTCTAATAGTTGTAAGACCATGGCCTATTTTCTCATCTTTAAAATGGAGATAAAAACAGTTTGTAAATCACAGAGCTGTTGGATGATTAAGTGAGATCATTATTGTAAACTCTCAGGACAGTGCCTGGTCCATAATAAAGGTTCGGTAAATGCTAATTATGTTTAAAAACTGCCACACTTTGACATCTATCTTCCCAACTCTTTTAAGAGAGTGAAAGTTGAGAAATTCTTTCACTGGTCTAGAATTTCTCTTTATGTATATATAATACTATTTGAGCCCCTATAACCCAGAGCATTACTGTCAACTAACAGAATTCACTTTAGATAAATCCACTATTGGTGCTCTTTTCTAGAAACTCTGATATACCTCTCTAAAAATGCATTACAAAGAGAGAAGAAATTGCCTGCCTTTGTTAGCCTCTTACTTTAATTTATTCTTTTTTTCTCTAACCCTGTTAAAAAAAAGCAAGTTGTCCATTATCTTCTATCCTGAGCTTCTAAGGTAACAGGAAGACGTATACTTCTGTAAAGAGGTGGTTAACTTATTGCCACTAATAAAATGCTCCAGGTGTAATTACAGAGGAAGATGTAGTATTTTGAAGAAAAATGAAAAGATGAAATTTCTGTAGTTTTCTTATTTCATGAATTGATACTGATTTTCTTTAAACACAAATCGATATACTCTTGCTACTTATACTAGTGAAGACCCTGTGAAGTGAATGTGAAGGAGTTGTAGGTATTACCTACTCTGGGTCAGGTGCCTCTAAGGTAGCATCTCATTTATTTCTTCCAACAGCTCCATGAGATTGATTTTTTAACCTTTATTTTAGATTTAAGAACATTGAGACTCAGGGAGGTGAAGTAGCTGGCCTGAGGTCACCTGGCTGGTAAGTGATGGAGTACAGATGCCAGCATGTCTTTCTTACTAGATATTCTGTGCTCTTTTGGCAATACCATGTGGCTTTCCAATCAAGTAGTCTAAATATGTGCATTAAGCTATAATGCATGAGCTTGCTTTTGATATCTTTTTTATTCTCAGATTCCCTTTATCCACTTATTTATACTAGATTTTCCCCCTCCATTAATGGAAAATATTGTTCCAGATTGCCACACAGGTACTTGCTGATGACCAATGAAAAAAAAAAA
>NW_007727875.1:256471-260528 GCF_000696425.1 Galeopterus variegatus | reverse complement strand
CTCCTTTTTCACTAAGAGAACTAAGTTATTGAACCAAAAGATTAGATTCAGATTTTTTTTTTCCCCACTGAGCAGCTCATTAGAGGGTTTCTAAAAATGCCTGTCTTGAGTAGACTAGGTTTAAATTTTTCTGTTAACAAAGACACTTCATCAGCCTTGGCCACCTTTTGAACTCACTCTGTTCAAAACTTCCTCAGTTCAAAAGTACACAGGAGCTGATGATTAGAGATGAACTTTCTCTGCATTTTCCAGGTATGTTTCAGACTTTTACCCTCTATTTTTTTCATCCTCTTTGCCTTTACAATTTTTTTCTCCACTTTTATTTTCTCTCTTTGCATTGTCTGCATCTTTGCTGACCAAATTTTATTGAAATTAGGTAATATGGTGGTGGGACGTAGTAAAACACTGCAAAATTTATGGCCGTGTGCAAAATGTAAAGATAGAGTAAAATAACCTGTTGTAATATAGGAATGATATGAAAAATTCCACAAGCCCAAGATTCCTGGTCTTTCTATAGTAATTACAAAAACTAGAGACAGTATTTACTTTTGTTTCTATAGGGGTCTCACAATGTGCTGTTCTGTATTCTCTAATATTTGGTCAAATCTTCCTGATTCTCCAACATTCTGTTATGTGGTTACTCTTTATTTTTAATATCAACTTTAAACTCCTACCATGCAATGCAGAGACCAGTATGGAACAGATTGCGGAATAAAGTACAGAAATTGCTGCCGTGATTCCTTTTACTTAATTTCACATGTCACCTCAATAAAAAAAAACCACATTGGCTCCACAATATATCCTGAATCTGACCACTTCTTAAAGTCACCATTTCTGCCTCCCTCCCCCGACCTGCAACAGTCGTTCAAGCCATCAGCTTTTTTTGTCCGTACTACTGAATGTTTCAAATGCCGAAATGATTTTTCCTTCTTCCATTCATATCCCTGTTTCCACATAACCAGAGCAAGCTTTTAAAATGTAAATTAGATCACATCACTCCATTGCTTCAAACTCTCCAGTTGTTTCCCACTGGGCTTGGATTAAATTTAAACTCATTATCATGCTGCACATATCCTTGCAGGATCTGGCTCTTGCCTATCACACTGACCATATCTCTAACCACACACCCTAATTTCTGTGCTTCAGCCACGCTGGCCTCTTTTTACTGTCATGTAAATATGACATGCTTACTGCAGTGCTTTCCTTTGCTTTAGCCAGTCTTCCTCCCAGTGTTTGACTGGCAGTCTTCTTGTCTTTCAGTCTTCACTTCTCAGAGAGCCTGCTCTGGTCATCTGGTCTAAATAAGCACTTCCTGGTTCCCATCTCTGTTGTTTTCCTTATTCCATTATCCAGTTTATTTTCTTAATACCACATATCTTCATCTGGAATTATCTATTAATTAATTGCCTTGTTTAATGTCTGCCTTTCTAAAACAGAATTGTAAATTTATGAAAGCAGGATACTCATCTGTCTTGTTAACTGCAGTGTCTTCAGCCCTGGGAACTGTGACTGGTACATTGTAGATGCTCAGTAAATGTTTGTTGGTTGAATGAATATATAAAGAGAGTCATGCACTGAGTAAAAAAGATATGGCATCTCCTACTTAGATCATGAGTTCTTTATGAGTTAGCTGCAGCAGAAAGATTTTCGGGAACTGTGACTGGTACATTGTAGATGCTCAGTAAATGTTTGTTGGTTGAATGAATATATAAAGAGAGTCATGCACTGAGTAAAAATGATATGGCATCTCCTACTTAGATCATGAGTTCTTTATGAGTTAGCTGCAGCAGAAAGATTTTTCTCAAACAGATCTATTGTTATGAACATAAAGACATTTAAATAACCCATCCACATGTGATTTTAGTAACCAAGAATTTACTGCAGCTTCTCAGCTACTCAGTGAAATAATTCCCAGAGGCTAAATGTGTAGCATATTAAAATAAACATTGAAAAATCCCTAGATGCATGTATGACAAAAACCACACAGGGAATCTATTTTTAGAGTGATATGTCATGTGATTCTTAATTATTATCTCTGCTTATGCCAGAGAACAAGAAATGTGTCATGACAGTCTCTCGGGTATTTCCTTGAGGATTTATTGTCTAAGTTGTAACTCAGTTTGGCTTGCAGAGCTTAATATGAAATAGAAAATAATTGATGGTTCTATACTGATGAATCATTCAGGGAAATCAAATGGCAGAAAAGTGGGGAGTGGGGAGGAAAAGTGAGAACCGAGACAGAAGAGCTGGCTGACAGTAAGTCATTCCCCTAGGAGGATGCCTGAATATTTCACTCCTTTGAAAATTCCAAAACCTAATTTTCTTCTGTTCACTAAACAGGTACTCTATAGTTGCTTCAAAGAAACTACTTTGCTAATTGGGGATACTGAGGCAAGTAAAATCCTGCGATTTTTAACCATTTCTGGATTATTGGTTAAAAGTATTACAAAGATATGCAATTTATAAAGAATTATTATACTTATAAAATTTAATTCCCACACCCTGAAAGTCAGGTGACATTATCTCCATCTTTCAAATAGGGAAACTGTGTCTCAAAGAGATAAAGAGATTTGCTTAAATTCAGCAAGTAACAGCCAAGGTAGGACTTATAAAATACACACTTGTGTCTTGTGTATATTTACATTTTATTCTCATTTCTATTTTGTCTCAGTTGTTAATAACAGGTCTGAATTAGAGGATTCTGTTGGAAGTAGTTATATTAATTCAATTAGGCTCTGTATTATACACAGTGCCAGAAAACCTACTATTTCCATAAGATCTAAGATTTATCAGCATGAAGAAAAAATAATGGCTCAGAGTTGTGCACTAATGTTATAGAATATTAGCAGTGGAAGGACCTATGAAGGAGATCTTATTTAGCCTTAATACAAAACTGAAGCACCTTCTAAAGTATTCCTATGAGATGGTGGCACTGGATAGGCCATTTAGAGTTTCTGCCTTTTTAGGCCAACCTATGGCTCACTCAGAAGAGTGTGGTGCTGATAATACCAAGCCAAGGGTTGAGATCCCCTTACCAGTCACCTTTTTTTTAAAAAAGAGTTTCTGCCATTTATATGCTCTCTGAAGAACTTCCTTCATGTAGGCTGCAGTGTTTGCTATCATGTGACCCAAACATCCTAGTCACAGCTGAGTGGAGTATGACTGGGCAGCTGAGAAATCTAATAGGGATGCACTAAACTGGATTGTTAACTGCAGTGTCTTCAGCCCTGGGAACTGTGACTGGTACATTGTAGGTGCTCAACAAATGTTTGTTGGAAGAATGAATATCTAAAGAGAGTCATGCACTGAGAAAAAAAGATACATGGCATCTCCTACTTAGATCATGAGTTCTTGGGTATTTCCTTGAGGATTTATTGCCTAAAGTGTAACTCAGTTTGGCTTGCAGAACTTAATATGAAATATAAAATAATTCATGGTTCTATGCTTATGAATCATTCAAGGAAATCAAATGGCAGAAAAGTGGGGTGTGGGAAGGAAAAGGAAGCTTTAGAGTAAGTCATGGAGAGAATCAGCGGCTAGCAGAGATGACAGAAGCCTAACAACATGGTAAAAAACTTGTGAGGAGAAGTCATGGGGCAGGAGAAACCTTGAAGCATAAGAAGCCATGAGTAGGAGAAGCCATGAGAAGCAGACATCAGTTGTTTGTGCGGCAGGTAAATCGGAGCAGAAAAGAGAAGTGAGGTCACAAGCATACTGATACTGTTGACCAAAGATGCTGTTGAACCATGGACATTGAATAAAATCCTATTTCTTCTTAATCATGGCTATGAGATTTCTGAGACTACTTTTGTCACTAATAAATTTCCAGAGTGACCACTATTATGTAGGGTGACTGGACCATGCCTCTAAGAGAAGATCTAATTTGTTTGGATTTTCACTAATTTCTCATCAGCCATTTTCTTCTGAGAGAGCTTGTTGAAATTTTTAGTTTATGATAAAAGTAAAACTTAATTCCTTATAATGGTAATTTGTTAGTACTAGTCCAGGACTCTAGAAGAATATGAAATAATTCTACACCATTATCCTTATGACATAA
>NW_007727875.1:254337-255660 GCF_000696425.1 Galeopterus variegatus | reverse complement strand
AGTGCTGGACCCATAGAAAGGGCTCAAACAATGTTTTTTCTTTTCATTATTCTCTTTTAAGATTTTTTGCTCACAGTGTTTATAATTTTGTTCCTCTTGATACGTTGTTATGTTTAGTTATCTAAGTCCACAAATATATTCATGTTTATCTTAATTTTTTTGGTGGAAGTTCCAGACATCTTCTCTTTGTGCTTCTTTCACTATTCTTCATAGTATGCAATTTTGTCTAGAATTATTTTAGTTTTCTATTCAAATATCAAATTGAAATTCCACTTTATCAGCTAGTTTTGATTAGTTTAATTCAACACCTGTTTCTTGAAAATTCTTGCCAAGCACATTGGCTGTGGTCTTCCTTGACATGCAGCATGAATCATTCTTCTTCTCTATTCCTTTTCTCACTTCTCTGAGTGGCATCACATTGGGTCTAGGGGTTTTCAGCTTTTCTTGACTATCTCAACCCAACATCTAAGTCAGACACACAGCTCTTCCCTACTGAAATGAATAGCTATTTACAATACAGTAATTATTCTAAATGAGAACTTACTCTCAAAGTGATCTTGGCTGATATTTGCAAAGGTTCTTTTTTTTTTTTTTTTTGAACGTGGTAGAAGTTGAAAGAAGAATTAAAGAAATGCAAAAATGAGACAGGGATTAGGACCATATTTACAACTTCCCTATTTTGGTGGACTCTCTTTTCATCGCACTGCTTCCCCTGTGCCTCCCACCGCGGCATCTGGGGCAGTCACAGAGAATGCCCAGCTGCCTCTTTCAGTTGTGATATGCAGTGACACAGAAATGAGCAAGGTGGGGAAGAAAGGGAGCTAGTGGCAGGGAGAATATGTGGCCGAGACAGCACATTTGTTTTTAAATTACATCTCGTAATCATTTGGAGTATTAGAATCTATTTTATTTATTTTCTCATTGCCTCCCCACTGGTAATCATCAGTCTACAGAAAATACTATGTTAGGAATTCATGTGTATAAGTAGAACTTTGGAAGTAACTCTGAGTCCACCTTTTCGTCCCTTTGGGAATCTGTAGTCCCTACCCTGGGTGTCACTGCTCTGGACGTTTTATATGTGCGGCTTATCCATCAGCACTTCACCTGCCCTGTCATGGATGCAGATGATCCCGATCCTTCTCAAGCATGCATGGGAAGTCAGTATTTCTATTCTTTCATGCCTGTAAGCATCCTATATGACTTCAAAGCAGACGTGTTTCCTCAGTCTTGAAGAAGGAAGCTGCGTAAGATATATACTTTTATTCCCATAAATGATGTGGTTTTGATAAATATCTGGTGTGTGTGTGTGTGTGTGTGTGTGTG
>NW_007727875.1:251491-253022 GCF_000696425.1 Galeopterus variegatus | reverse complement strand
TGAAGTCAAACAAGTCAAGGACTGGCACAGAGGACATGGGAAAGATATTTAGGCCATGGGTTCTCATGTTCCTCATTTATAAAGTTAGGGATAATAAAAGTTCTGGCTCATGATTATGAAAATTAAATGATATACAAAAAGTTCTGAACACATCAAGTAACCAGTAATGGCAGCTTATACTAATAATGTAATGGGGTGCCTAGAGCAAGTCAAATCTTAATTTTTATTGTAGTAGGTTATTTGTCACTTTGGAGGCTTATAAAGTGGTTTGGAAGTGAAAACAGAATCCTTGAGGCATATGTTACATTTGTTTCAGGAAGGGCTTCCACGGCTTTGGGCAAACTGAACCAATGCTGGTTCATCACACAGAAATACTGAATTACATTTTGTAATGTAAATTTCACACATGTTATCAAAGCTATATACCTGAAGAATTACAGACACTCCTTTCCAAGATTTGGATCTCTTCTGTCTTAGGACTAAATTGTTTATTCTTTGATGCTATGTGAGTCTCTTGGTTTAAGCCTTGGAGATCTGGAGGTGATTCAGAGCCCCACGTGCAAGGATGTGCTGCTTACCTTCTCTTCATATTATCCTGGGTGTAAGACTACTAAAATAAGCTAGGTAGGNGTGTGTGTGTGTGTGTGTGTGTGTGTGGATTATATTGGCAAATTTTGGAGGAGACAGCATTAATCTTTCACACTCCCATCTACTTCTATTTCCTCTATAAACTACAAGCTTATCCAGATCTGCCCTCATCTTAGCAAGGCCCCAACCCGTCTCCCTCTTATACCTATTCCTAGGACTCTTTCTTCCTGTGTGCTGACATGGAAGTTAATGGGTTAATCAACTAAATTTCTTTTTATGTGACTTAAAATATTTGCGATCATGTTACTATGCCACTTTCTATCTGGGTGATTCTGGTAAGTCTCTTAATAATGCTGGCCCTGAGTTTTCTCATCTATAAAATGGGGCATTGGACTAGAATAACTCCTAAGGTGACATCCAGTACTAACTACACTAAAATTTAGCTAGCTAAGGGTAGTAAGGTGATGGGATATAAAGTATGCCACTTATTTCTTGGTAGAAAGAGCATGGACCTCAGGGCATAGGTCCTCAATTCTGCTTCTTATTTATTATGGCACTTGATCAATCAGGATTCAACTGGGAAAATAGAAATGACTGTGAGTTTTAATACAGAGGGAAGTTCTTGAAGGAAGCTGGTCACTAAAACAACAGAAGAGCTGAGAGGCCAACAGGGAATGGTGAGGTAACTCAGAGATTAGCAAAAGCTGGAAACCAGCCTTGGATGGAAGACAAAGGTGGGAGGTGATATCACAGGAGCCCAGAGTCCAGGATCCAAGGACAGGAGGCAGAAGCTGAAACACTGGTAGGTCTCTGTGTCAGGAGCTGGGGCCCACAGGGAGCAGAACTAATTCTGGAGACACTAGGAAAAGTAGAGAGGGAGGGGAAAATATTATGGTTTTCACCTTTTTTGTTTTCAATATTGCAGCAATCTCCCATTCATATA
>NW_007727875.1:237586-250353 GCF_000696425.1 Galeopterus variegatus | reverse complement strand
AGGAAAGGAGGCAAGTCTGAAACCAGGAGACAGAATAGCCTCCTCTCTCTGATGCATACAGAGTTATGGTCAGGTCCCTAAAATGGAGAGATGTCTGGGTATTCCCACTGGTGAGGAGATAGTGGGCTCTCTATGACTTGGAACATGCTGGATCCTAAGCCAGGAGAGGGAGATTTGGTGGGGATTGGTAGTTCTCTAAGAGTACTCATTTTTTTCCTCTACATAGTACGCTTCAATTATTCTCAAACTTTTAATAAATTCAGCCTGGGGAATTAAAGACTGAGCCTCAATCCACATTTTGAAGGCAGAACAGGGCAAGCAGCATTTGTTTGAAGAATCTATTTACAAAATAGCAATGGGAGACCTGTGGGAATGCTTGAGTTGGGGTCTGATGGTGCTAATCAATCATATTATTTTCCCAGCCAATATCTGTCCCAATTAAGAAATAATCACATGAGTAAAATAGGCATTCAAAGATTGGCTTCATCATTATAATGGAGAATGTGGCTTGGATCAAAGGCCAAATGAGCTTCTTTTTTACCTCCTCCCTGAATTGAACTTATGTACCTAGTCAGAAGCAGAAAAGCTGGACAACAGTAAGCTTCTTTTAAGGTCAAGAGCAGAAGGAAGAGGAGAGAGAGGCCTAAAAGAAGGAAGAGCTGGAAAGAAAACCCTCAGTTCATAGCCAGGGGAGGTCCCAACATGAGAGATAAGAAACACAAGAAGAGATGGGCTGCACATGTTTAATTCCATCTCCTCAAGGTCAACAATCAAGGCCTTCCTTCAGAGTGAATGGTGAAGAAGAGAGAAAGACATCCTCTAGCACTGCTTTCTCCTGCGAGAGGGGTGGAAGTCTGTTCTCCATGGGAACTAAAGAGTGGTGGTAACAAGCTGTCCCGCTAAATGATGAATGTTTCTCCTTTCTGTCTTGTTGGTATTTCTGAAAACTGTGGTGTATGGACTTCTAGAACTTCACAAACACATTCTTGAGGTAGGAGATCCTGTTGGGTTTTCTTCTAACACTTGGTTTATTGGAAGAATTTATCAGAGAGGGTAACACAAATGTAGAAGGAGGGTATGTTTGGAAAGAGTAAATAGAAAAAGAGTTTTGGCCTAAAGATACTGTGAAGGAAGAAAACACTGCTCAGGGACATAAAGAAAAAAATAATCTGGATATAAAATTCATATACCCTAGGCTTCCTCTATATGCAATAAATAGATGCCAACATGCAGTACTGGTCAGAAAATTTGGGAATCACAGACTTCCATATGGAAGCTTTTAGCAGGCAGCCAATTGTCCCAAGCTTTGTTTTCCTCTAGATGAAAGCTTGTCTTATTTGAGAAAGCTGAAAGGATCATGGAATATTTCCCTAAGACTTGGTCATACAAACATGGGGGAGTATTCTTTACAGACTGCTTAAGCTTATTACATTCCCAACTGCTGTTGGCCTGTGGGAAGTGCTGGTAATGAACTCCGGGAAGTATGACTTTCTCAAATTGAATAAAAAAAAAAGCAACAGTCAAAAGTTAATAGTGTTAAAAAAGAAAAAAAACCCCACAGAAGGTAGGTAGAAAAACAGAATTTAAATAGAAGCTTAGAATGATGGACAAATTATAAGCATTAGCAAGATCTGGAAGTCCATTTGTTTCTTTTTTCTGCAGAAGGGACAAGGGCAGAGCAGCCACCTTTGATTCCAGCCATGTGTATGTGAAGTGACAGTAACAGCATTTGAACAGAGGAGCTGTTTTTCAAGTTGCCATGACAAGTTGCCGAATTCTGCTGAGAGCTGAATTTCTGATTGGATTGATGAGGAAAAATAGTTGCTTCTTAACACAATTGATAAGCTAATATTACATGCAAGTTAATTGGAATACTTCTCTCAATATTCTAAAACATTCTTAAGATTGACTTTATGAATAGCACTATTATGGAGCTGGCTAGGATAATAGAAAGAGAATGGATTTTGTCCTCCTACAGACATGAATTTTCATCTTCCTCTGCTCTTCACAAGTTTCATAACCTTGAACATCTTATTTAACTTTCTAGGCTCAGGTTTCCTATTCCACGTAATACAGATAATAAGACCTATCTCATTGGGTATCTCATTGGGCTGTTGGGAGGATGATGGCAGAAATCATATATAAAAGGAAAAGTAGGGCTTGGCCTTTCTCTGATGCCTTCTTGAGGGCAAACAGAAGAGTAGCTGAGTGTTTGAGTTATCAGCTTGCAGTCAGTCAGGCCAGTGTTCAGAAGGTTTAGATCTCTAGACTCCAATGAACAATCTAGCAAGCTAGACAAGTGTCGGAATTTTGGATTCTAGCCAATTATTTTTGTTTTTTGTTTTTTGGCAGTCATTCATGTCACTTTTTAAATTAAGGACCTTAACACCAAGAGTTAAAAATAAAGGGAATGCATAGTACTAGTTGAAAGGACTACATAGGCTTAAAGAAGCAGCTAATCAAATGGAATTGGTGTGAGCTCTACTAACACAATTTCAAGGGCAGAGGATTTTAAATCTACTGTTGACCTCCCTTCCTCTGTAGCCTTTGTTTTTTTCTGCTTAGATATTTTAATAGTAAATAATACTTCTCATGAATATTGAAATATCTTACCCAAGGATGAGGCTCCTGGAAACATTTTGCGTTCTTTTTTTTTTTTTTTTGGCTTAGGACTTTGAACATTTTCTTTGTGATTGGAAAGTAAAGGCATTATTTTCATTCCTCTATTGGTTACACAGGATTGAAGTCTTACAGACATTAAAATGTCAGTAACCCACAAGCAGAGAATATGGATGTGGATAAGATCCCAGAAGAGAGATGGCAAAAGGTCTTACCTTATGACTCTGTCGATAAAGGCTCTCTTTATAAAATGTGTGTTGTCATGGTGATGGGGAGGATAGGGGTGGTGGACTGAATTGAGAAGGGATTATAGAAGACATTATAACACAGTAAAGGGCCTTAGCATATATAAGTTATGGAGAAAAGTACATTTCCTCGATCTAGTTTTGGACATCACAAAGCCTGCTTACAGGGTACTGGCAGACATTATGGAAGTGACAAATAGCTAAAGATTCTGTGAGCCAGACTGGTTTCTACATTATCTGAGCTAAGTTGAGAGTGTGAGTTGGGTATGGAAATTGTCCTGGGAGTGTTAACACCTGGAGGTATTTTGAGCAGAGTTGGGGAGGCACAAATATAACATACACAAACTTTCTGGACACACCTAAATGCCAGTTCAACACATTTGAGTACTTAGCAACTCTATATAACATACACAAACTTTCTGGACACACCTAAATGCCAGTTCAACACATTTGAGTACTTACTTAGCAACTCCTGTGCACTTAGCACTCTGAGAGTTGCTGTAGGACATACGGAGAAGGTAGGATATTACCCCTAATTTAAAGAAGATAAAAGTCAGACATCAAATGCAAGTTTCATTTTTATTACTTACTAATGAATTCTTTAAAAATTCTGTGTAAGAAGGTTTGGGAATCAGGCTTAGGAACCTGTACCAAGTACAAATTTTTCAAAGACTTATTCTTTCTTAGTAATAATAATTAATAATAATATAACTATTGAAATACCAGTATAATACATTTAGTAATGTGTACATTGCACTACAGAATGTTTCCTCTATCTTTTAAATACTAACCTCATGATTTTTTGCCAAACTTCAACCAACTACACTAGATTTACTTGTTTTTTAAACAAATCATGTTTCTTTTTATTTAAGTTAGTTTATTGGAAAAAGAAATGGGAACTTGAAAACAAATATTGCTTGTGATGATACAATGTAATTGTAAAAATAAGTACAATTAAATGAAATAATGTAATTAAATTTTAGAAAAACATTGTTGGTTCCTGAAAGAAGGCTGTAAGCTACTCTCCCTTTTCTTAAAAGGGAAGATAATAAATTCTAAAAAAGTGTGAAACTATACCAGCACCAAACAGAGATTTTCTTTACATGATAAGAAGGATTAAGAGAAAATTGAAGCAATTTTCTTACTATGTGATTTAATATTATTTAATGCATGTCTAATAGTCATCTCAAATTATTGTGTTCTATCTACACTCTGGAATTCACTGCCTTAAGGCTTTTAAAATCAAATTCATGTTCATAATTTTGGTTAGCCTTATAAGACTAACAGCCTATACATTTATTAACCCAATTTTACAGCTGAGGAAATAAAGACATGAAAAGTTTAAAAGACCTTCCTGTGTTTAGCTACTGTTAGATGCAGACACAAACCCAGATTTCGAGAAATAAAAGCCCTTTCCATTATATAATTATTATTTTATGTTATATTGTACATTTTTATATTATATATTATACAACAATTGCTCAAGCTGTTTTATTATTAAATGTCTCAAATAAGTACCAATAGAAATTATATCAGATATTTTTTCATTGAGATATAGGAAGCTGATTTTTCCTTATTTCAATACCCCGATGGTGGGCATTTTATTACAGTAATTAGAGAAATATTCAGCCTCAGCTAATGATTTGTTTCAAGAGGAATCTAGGTTGGTAAGTAAATATTATTCATTTGCTTTTGTATATAGTGCAATAGATGTATGGAGAGGGAAGACATTTGATCCCAGGTGGCAGTATAGAAATTCTACTGGACTCTCCAATGAGCTCATATTTAGAGCAATGAAAAGGAGATCTCTTAATGCTGGAAAATATAAGGTGACAGCAGAGGGGAAAGCAAGATTTAAAAATCAGATTTAGAGAGACTAAAGTCCAAAATGGGCTGCAACTTTCGATAAAGCCAAGGATAATCAAAAAATCCTAGTTACGTTTAGGTCAAGAATAAGATCATCAAAGGAATAGGCTCAGTGCTCGTGGTTTAGGGAGTACAGCTGATGGTTGACATAAGAAAGTAGAAATCTTTAATTCCTATTTTGTTTTCTTTTGTGTGAAAGAGACTTACTTCTATATTAAACAGTGCAGAATAAATATTGGTTAGAAGAAATAGAAGAGGGAGGTAAGATAATATTATAAGAGATAATCCTATGGCTAAAAATTAGTTCAAGTTTCCTGCTGTGGCCAAATTAAACCCCATAGTATAATACCTGAAGGTGAGAATGAGGACAGTGATATGTGAAGAAATTTGAAGAATCAAAGGAAAACAGAAGATAGGAAAATGCAAACGTAGATTCACACTTGAAAATGGAAAGAAAAATAGTGTCTGTCCCTAATTTTGGATAGTTCCAGTTCTTCGGCTATTTCTTCTACTTCATTCTTTTTTTTTTTTTTTCCTCCTTCTGGCATTCCAATTACATGCATGTTATACCTTTTAAAATTGTCCCACAGTTCTTACATGTTCTGGTTTTTTAAAAATTCTTTTTTCTCTTTGCATTTCAGTTTGGAAAGTTGCTATTGACCTATCTTCAAGTGCACTGATTCTTTCCTTAGCTGTGTTGAGTCTACCAATGAACTAATCAAAGGCATTCTTCATTTCTATTATGGTATTTTTTATTTTGATCACATCTTTTTGATTATTAGAGTTTCCATTTCTCTGCTTACATTACTCGTCTGTTCTTGCATATTGTCAACCTTTTCCATTAAGGTCCTTAACCTATTAATTATACCTTTTATATTATAAATTTCCTGTCTGATGATTTCAACATCTGTGTTATACTGAAGATTGCTTTGTCTCTTCAGACTGTATGTTTTTCCTGTAGCCATGTTTTGTAATTTCTTGTCGAAAGCCAAACAGGTAAATAGGTAAATCAGCAAATAGGCCTTTAGTGTGAGAATTTATGTTAATCTAAGAGTTGGGCCTTGTTTAATGTTTGTTATTGGTGTAGGTGCTAGAAGCTTCAAATTCTTCCTTGATTTTGTCTTCCTTCTTGACATTGGGCTTTCCCAAGTACTTCTCAGAAAAAAAAAATCCTTATCTTGCAGATTTTTAAGCTGTAATTCACTGTTATTATACTGGAGACTTGTTGCTGTGGTGGAAAGGTATGGGTAAGGGGAAGAATGCAATAATTTTATTATTAAATCTCAGTCTTTTGGTGGGGTGTGGGGGGACTGTATCTCTGGGCTATCACCTTTACAAGAGTTTCTCCAGTGATAGAGCTTTTTAATTTCCTCCTTAGGTGAAACTGAAAGACTAGAGGAGGTTGGAAAGCGAGGAATACCCTTCCCCCATTGGAATAAGGCTCAGGGAAAGTCCCCCCTCCCCCCACAAAGAAGACCTTTTTATGGAGAAGACTCTGGGGTTTTTTCACAATTGTTACACTTCTCGCTGAGTAATGGAGGTGCAAAAAGGATTACTGAAAGCAACATGAATGCGATGAGAAGCCTGAAGGGACTGCATCTCTGCAACTCCTCTGTTAGAAGGAGAAACCGGGTACAGCCCCAATTCAAAGTTAGCTTCTGTTTTTATTGTAAAGACGAGGAAGTTTCACAAGAAAAATCATTCAATCATTTCAAAACGATTGAATTCATTTCAAAAGAACACAAAGACATGGGCAACGTGACAAAAGTTATCTATGGCTAAGTATAGCTTAAACAATAGAAACTAGTAACATCATTTCAATTGACTACGTGACATTCAAAGTACAATTTGTGAAAAGCTAAGTTGTTCAAACTGTGATCATTATCTAATCTAAAATATAACCTCTCCTTAAATGATTTAAGCAAAAGTTACATTCTTATGATTAAATCTAAGTATAATTGTCTCTAAAGTTTCCACCAACAAACAGCTTGCCCTTAACAAGCATTTTTTTTACATTTTTCCCTATAGCAATTCTTTCAACATCTTTTAACAACAGTCAGTATGTTAATTAATCAAAGTACATAATCCCATCCCCAAACAGTGATTAGAATTGATTAGATGGGCTTTTTGCCCACTAGCTGTAGGCCATTGCCCCGTAACAGAGGACTTTTGTCCCATAAGTTTTTTAGCTAAAGAGCCCTGTCTAAAAATCAAATGAGAATCAAGATTTCTAATCCTCTACACACAATAATTAATCTTCCTTTTTTTCTGTCAGATCTAGGAGGAGATCTTTCTTAGATCTTCACCATGAGAACCTGGCTAAGTACCTGGAGGTAAAGCCCCCCAATACATGGGGGTAGCTCTGAGACTATAGCCCTCATGAATATCTCCTCTCACATTATTCCATACTCAACCTCCAGCAATTTGTCAAAATTATCTTGTACGTATTCCTAACAGTTTATGGCTCCAGTAACTTCTGTTCAATGTAAACAGATCTCTGCTGTGTCTCTCTGGATGACGCTGTCTCTCCAGATTTGGGGATAATGTTTTGCCCTAGAATTTCAGTTCTTTGATGGTTCCAAGAAAAGTCATTGATTTGCAGTTTATCCAGCTTTTTGTTGTTGTAAGAATGGAAGTGATGACTTCCAATCATATTACATATTGGACCTGAAACTAGAAATCGTCAGTCTTATATGTTTAACATTTTTAATTATCAGTCTAGGTGATGTTAAGAATATGGTCAGCCAGTCTAAAGATGAATTAAACCAAGAGAAACAGTCAATACATGAGGTGGCAGATTTGTGATATTGTTAAACTGGAATAATGGCATGAATTTAACTAAAGGTATCATAAGAAGGATAGATTTAAGCTCCTGCCTTTGGGTCAAAATACATTTTTCAAGGATAGAAAAGGTGAGCTGATCTTTAACAATGACATCCATGAAAAAGATGTGTGGCTCTGAGTCATCATTTTGATTACCATGAGTCAACGGTGAGGATTAGCTTGCAAAATAATTCATGCATCAGTTCACTAAAGTGCTTATAGGTATTAAACAAGAGAAAGATCAAACCTCAAATACATTGGGTTAAACCTCTTCCTTTATTGAAGAACTTCTTAGAATCCTTAAGGTGCTCAGGTTCATCAAGATTTTGTATGAGGATAAAGAACCTTCAGCATTTCCCAAATTTATTTGACCGTAAATGTGTTTTTGAATTCTGGCTCTGACACTTAATAATTGTGAAACACTGGGCAAAAGATATAACCTCCAAGAATCTTAGTTTTCTCATTTATAGAATAAAAATAATAATTTCTACTTCACAGTATTGCTGTGAAAATTAAATAAGAATAAATTTGAAAATACTTGCCATAGTGCTGGGCACATAAGAAGGGTTGAGTAAATGTCAGATTTTTAAAAAGTTATTATTCTTATTATTCTATCCAGGTATTACCTTTAAAAAGATATTTAGAAATTGGCCCTATTTAAGATATTTAAGCTACTGGCATAATTAGTCCATTCTCCAATGGAAAAGGACATTAGTCCAGGAACAACCCTTGGTTATTGGTTATAACTATGTCAGGAGGGTCCCACGTGATGGGCAAGGTGGGCACTCAGGGAATTAGAACCAGAGCTTTTTCAAAATTAACTACAGTGAAACTAAATTGACATTTTAATACATTGTATATGTATACTAGTACGTATGTGCCCACTATTAGCCTTGCACATAGGCAATTGAGAATATGTTCAGAGAAGGATGTTTAACAGGGTAAAGGTACTCAATAAAATGATGTATGAGGAAAAGCTAAAGGAACCAGAGATGTTTATTCCAGAAAGGGGAAGACTTGAGGGAAAGAGGCGGGCATGAAACCTGTCTTCAAATTTCTGAAGGATTGTCAAGTGGAAGACAGACTAGACTTATTCTGTGTGTCTCCAAAGGGTTCAATCAAGAACAATGAATGTGTGAAAGCTTCAGGGCATGAAAGTTCAGCTCTACACAAGGAAAAGTTTTCAGAACTCCGAGCAGTTCAAAGAATGGCTGCCCCTATGACACACTGAATTTTTAATTATTTAAAGATCCTCAAAAAGACAATAGTAAAGTGCCTGGTGTGGATGTTGTAGATGAGATACAATTACTGGATAGTCAGTTTCATGGATTCAACTCCAAGAGGTTATCTCTGAGCATCTTTGGTTCTATGACCGAGAGGCAGGAATTCTCAGTGATAATTTTGGAATTTCCATGAACTAATTTAATACATTATGCCAAGTTTATTCTCAATTTTGGCCCTGAAAAAAAAAAAAAAACAAGAGCAGAAAACATAAATTAACTAGGAAGACAAGCTGCTTGTAAGTTAGAATATTAATTGAGAAACTCTTATGATAATTTTGGAATTTCCATGAACTAATTTAATACATTATGCCAAGTTTATTCTCAATTTTAGCCCTGAAAAAAAAAAAACAAGAGCAGAAAACATAAATTAACTAGGAAGACAAGCTGCTTGTAAGTTAGAATATTAATTGAGAAACTCTTAATGCATGAGGGCTACTAATCCAAAGAGACACAAATTTATTTATTTATTTATTTACTTTTAGTGTGCTGATAAAAGTTTTATTTTTTATTTTAATTTATCAATATACAACGGAGTTGATTTTTGTGTCCCTTTACCAATTCCTCTTTCCCCCTTCTACTATCCCCCCATCAACATCAGAGAGATAAATTTAAAAGCAGTCACTACCACAGAGAAGTGCAGAGCAACTCAAAACTGAGCTCAGCTTAATTTTTAGGAAGAGTTTTCAAATGTTCAAATTTTTCTTAATTCAATACATTAACATTTTATTTACATATTAATGTCAGTTAATTTAGCAATGAAGGAATCAAAGAGGGGTAAGAAATATTCAGAGATGTACAGAGAGAGAAGGATGGGAGAGAGCTGGAAAAAAGAAGGGAATTGGGCAGAGAGGTTATTTTTGTATGATTGCCTTTTCTTTCTCATGCCTTTACTTTTGCCTTGTGAGGTTCAGGCTTTTCATCTATAAAAGGAGGTGGTTGGGTGAGATACTATTTATTCAACAAACATTTATGAAGTGCATGCTTGGTAGCAGGCCCTGTGTGTGAAACTTGATACCAGCTCTCTGTGTGTGATGCAAAGACACCAATCCTTGCTTACCTTCAGGTTCTCTAAGCCCATATCACATGGGTGATAAGGTGTCTGTGATCCTGGGCTGCCAGGTGTTGCCTTTGAAAAGCTCACAATTACACTCAGCCTGAAATGATTTGCTTCAATCATATGAAATGAATGACTGTGAAAGGGAGTGAATACTGAAACAAACCATCTATATGCATATTATTATGATCTGAAGGTCTGTGCACAAAGCACGTGAGGGGCTATCCATGAGAAAGGAAATAAATTATTGTTGAATTGCCACCGACTTCCCCTTAAGGATCACTGTGAGTTTTGATTCCTTTAATTCTCTTACTCATTTTCCTCGTTTCACTCAGGATTTTGGATGGGAGAAGTGGCAAATTGCTCCTTAAAATTAGTTACAAAAGCCTGCCCTAGGCTTGAATTTTATTCTGTCATAAAATATCACTAGAACATAGACTGGGAGATGCTACTCATTAAATTATGTCTTTTACTGTTGAGGGTAAAATCTAGATATTACCTTTAGGCTTTCTGGTGCATGTTAGCTGTTTCCCTCAAAACTGGTCTTTTATGGAGGTTGCTTAGAACTTCATCTCTTCAGTTTTCTAAACCTTGACTTTTAGAAAGGATGGGTTGGTTTTATTAGGCAGCTCATGTTTTATTACAAATATAAGCAAGTATAAAGATCTTTGCAAGTTTGTATCCATGAATACCAGTCTAAAGAACTGTTAACAATGGGAATTCAATACTGGGAGATTGCAAAGGAAGAAGCTGTCGACCATCCTAATTAGGAAAAACTAAAACACACACACAATGATAAAATGCATTAGAAAGGTTGTCAGTGACTGCTTAATAAGTTACCTTTTCCCTTAGGGGCACCATTTAATAGAAGAGTGCCACAGGAAAGTTGGCCTCTTATTTTGAAGAAGACCATGTGATTTGGATAGACAGTGAATTTTACTATATATTTAAAGAAGTACAGATTGTGTTTAAGAGCACAGGTTCTGAATCTAGACTTCCTTAGTTCAAATCCCAAAGCTGTCCCTTGCTCTATCCCTTAGGTGACCTTGGCAAGTTACTTAAACTTTTTGTGTCTCAATTTTATCATCTATAAAATGATGAGAACTAGAGTACCTGCCTCAAAGGATTATTGTGAGGATTTAAGGGATACTGTCTGAAAAGCTCTTTGACCAGTGCCTGGCACATAATCAGTGCTGTATTGGTGTTGGTTATTATTATTATTTTCAGTGTTATTCCCAGAAGTTTACTTGTCCCAAGTCTTTAAGTTCTTAAGTAATATGAATGAAAAAGATTATGTCCTCCAAAAGAGGTGGTGCCTTTCATTTTTTGTGTTTGGGTGTGGATTGGAAATTATAAAGTACAGCATTGCTTATTAGAATGTGCACCAGAATCACCTTGGTGTTTGTTTATAACAAATACACATTCTGGGCTTCAACAAGATCAGAATATCTGGGAGTGTGGTCTGGAAACGTGTACTGCATTTTAAATAAGGTGTCCAGAGCATTCTGAGGCACCCTGGAGTTTGAAGACAACTGAGTAAAGCGAGCATGGCCGCTTTTGCTAAATCACAGCAACAGGTTCATGTCTAAAGCTTGTGTCATGTCATAAGCCCCTCTTCTTCTGAGGCTTTCTGCTCCAGGAAATCTGCCCTGGAATATTTACTTCTAAGTTAGTCAAGGCTGACAAAGCATCCCCTCCACTTGAAGGTTGTATGAGCCAATGTATACTCCACTGTTCAGTAAGCTGCCAGGATGATGGGTGAAGATCAGAACTCTTTGAGAACTGTCTTCTGTGGAGCCATGGAGTTACATGTTTATTTCATCCTCTAACTTAAACTCTGCCTATCTGCCAGCAGGTGGCGTCTTGTAAATCCACACCGCGATACTACACTACATAAAGTCCAATGCTGAGATCCTGAATCTCTGACATTCAAACAGAAACAGATTTATAAAGGAAGGATGGAAAATAAGGCCAGGGATATGTTCACTGTCGCATTCTAATCACTGTCACGTTCTAATGCTGGAAACTTCTAGTTATTGTCAACTCAAGGCATATTTATATAACATAAACTATGACCAGGTACTACACTTGTCCCTGCAGAAATGCAGAAATGAATCACATAAAGTCTTCAAGGACCTGACAATATATTAATAAGTAGCACTGTTACCATTATTCAGCTCTCACTAGGTGGCAGGCACTGGACCAGAGGGTCCACATATATTTTGTCATGTAATTTAATCTTTTCAAAAACTCCATGAGGTAGGCATTTTTCAGATGCCTCAAGATTTTGAAAATGTAAGGAGTTTGCCTAAGTTCATGTAGCTTTTCAGTGGCAGAAGTGAGATGTAAATCGAGGTTTTTCTATTGCAACATAAGTTGTTCAGGTAGCAAGGTAAGATAATTGTATAAATAATAATGCAACGCAAAATAATGAGTGTCATTGAAATAACATAAAGATACATTGATAAGGGCTCAAAAAAAAGTACAAGTAGAACCTTTCGGTAAAAATGTCATAAAGTATTTTGTGGAGGATGTAGTGTTTGAGACGGGCATTGAGTCGTGGCTCTGGCTTTGGAAGGATGGGAAGGATGCTACCTGATGAGAGGAGCCGTCTTTCCAGACGTGGGAAAAGAATAAGCCAAGACATGGAAATGGGGAACCATGTTGCTAATACAGAAGAGCTCACTGTGGAAAAGGTAGAAAACAAGAATTGGGTAATTTTGAGTGATAAACCTGAAAAGTAGCTGGTTTGTGTTGTAAGGGGTTTGTAAAAGCAACGGAGAAAGGACAAAAGCTGAGTTTTTAAGTGTGTGTGTGTGTGTGTGTGTGTGTGTGTGTGCGCGCGCGCGCGCGCACGTGTGTTTATAAGGGATTTTG
>NW_007727875.1:214548-236586 GCF_000696425.1 Galeopterus variegatus | reverse complement strand
TCTGCTGGGCCTCAGCATGTGTGTGTGTGTGTGTGTGTGTGTGTGTGTGTGTGTGTGCGCGCGCGCGCGCACGTGTGTTTATAAGGGATTTTTCGGAGAAAGGACAAAAGCTGAGTTTTTAAGTGTGTGTGTGTGTGTGTGTGTGTGTGTGTGTGCGCGCGCGCGCGCGCACGTGTGTTTATAAGGGATTTTGGCAAACACAGAATCTTTTGGGAATTTATTTTTGTTATTGAATACTTACATAAACCCCATAATGTGCTATGATATTTACAATGTTATCTCAATTATTCTGTTCTGACCATGTTTAGAAGCTTGCTGTCAGAAATCTGGTGGTGGTGGGAATGATGGATGGAGGTGGGGATAAAGGATTAGAGACTGGAGGTGGGAGAACAGTTAGATTTCTATTACGATGGTCCAGATGAATAATTCCGAGAGCCTAAATTTAATTTATTGTGTAGAACCCACCAAGCGTGTCGCTCTTCTCCCCACATTTCTCTTCTCCTACATTTCTCCGAGTGGCACGGCTCCTGAAGTGCATTTCCTATCTGGCTTCACGTTCTTGGGAGATGAGTAAGCTGATCACGGAAGAGGGCTGTAAAGTCATTGCTTTCCTCATCTGCAAGTCAGTGGAACCTGCGCAGCTGTCCAATGCTCCTTTCTTGGAATCAGTGCAAAGGTTTTACAAGAGATCCTATTATATCTGCATTTATTTTACTCACTGAGAGCATGTGAAGTTTTCCTACTTACCCTAAGACGAAGTTTATGTAGCTAAAGTATCAGTAGCGTCCTCGGAGAAAATGTATTTGTTCAGTCACATCACTAGCCCTTTCTCACAAAAGCAGAGACTCACAGCAGACATGTTTTTTCTTTTTCTTTTTTTTAGAGCATGTGAAGTTTTCCTACTTACCCTAAGACGAAGTTTATGTAGCTAAAGTATCAGTAGGGTCCTCGGAGAAAATGTATTTGTTCAGTCACATCACTAGCCCTTTCTCACAAAAGCAGAGACTCACAGCAGACATGTTTTTTTCTTTTTCTTTAAGGAAAAATGTGTTTAATTCTTTTTTTGCCTTTCTTTCCTGAAAAACAACATGTTGCTTTAACTCCTAGTGACATTCAAAATAGTTTGGGAGGAACGACGCTGACAGTAATATTACTTTCATAGAGCTCTGCTTCCCCAGGAGGACTATAAAATGCTTTCCAACTACCAAAGAGTGTTACACATATATAGTTCAAAATTCTCTTGCTGTGGTTTTATAAATACCCACACAAATTCTATTTCTATCTATTTAATGTGTATGGAGTCTCCGTGAATAGAGAAACCATTCTTTCTGTTAAAATGCATCAAGAGAAATCCCATTGTAAGTAGAACAGAATTATAGTTGCCTAGCTCAAAGCGCTAGAGAGAGCAGTCCATTGGAACACTCCATTATGTATTTAGGATGATATACTTTTAAAATTATGGCCAAGAAAGTGAAACAATTTTATTTTATAGGGATTTCCCTTTTCTTACCTGTACGATTGCTGTGCAATAGTTTAAAACAATTTATTCTCCACCTGCCTGGATTCTTGTGGGAGATAGACATATGGGATAAGGTCTATGGAGTCACCCTATTATTTTATACTCCCATAGGGTCAGCACTGAGGTTTTTTGTATGGCCCTAGACTGGTGCACTCCCACAAAGATGAGAAGGGTGAAGCCACATTACTTACCTGGCTGTGTAATTAGTTGGAAGAGGTGCCACCATTGCTTGCGATAACCGCCTACAACAAGCCATTCTAAGGGAAGCTGACCACTGAAGCTTTCCCCAGGATTACAGGAAGAAATAAGGCTGATGTTACATTAGATCTGGACTCCATATCTGTAGGCCAGTCTCAAGAGCAGGCACATATCTCAGCAACCACCCTGTCTCCTACTGAGTAAAAAGAGCTCTTCAGTATCCAGCTTTAGCCCCTTTCACAAGTCAAATTTCAGAGTTTGGCTTGTAAAAAAAATCCATGTTTATGTAGATGAGATACATGTATCCTTCCTGGAGACTTTCCTCCTCAAATAACATAAAAACCATGTCTACTATTCATGGCTCTCTACCATATGCCAGCCCTATTAATACAGGAAGAAATGAGGATCAGGTAAGTTAAGTGACTTTTCAAAAGCTATATGGCTAATAATAATAATAGTAATATAATGAAATAACAGTAAAACAACAAAAACAAATACTGAGTAAACACCTACTATGCTGTGCTGTGCTAGTCACTTTTCCTAGATTAGCTCATTTAATTTTTACATCATCCTAAGACTCGTATCATATTATTTTCTACCTTTAACACATGAGGGATCTGAGTCTCAATGTGGTAGATGTCTTCTGCTTGTTCGTTTGTGTGTTTGTCCTACAGCCTCTCTCAGTTTCTGTGCCCATTTTTCTGCTTGAGGTGGACACTTGTCCCAGACCTGGCCAAATGGTGTATTCTATACCTTCTAGTCACAGCAAGTAGTTTAGGAACTAAGCCATATTCACACTAGCCCAATGAGAGCCATCCCAGGGGCTTTGGTTGGAATTAACGAGAGAGAAAATGCTTCCCTCTTTCGCATCATTAATTATCTTGATAATGTAAGCTTAGAGATGCAGAGAAATATTTGCCATGACCTAGGGAGAGTCTGCCTGAGAAAAACCCAATATAGAGGAAAGTAGAACAGTGAGTAAGAAGTGAGAGAGAGAATTTACCAGAAGCCAGAATAAGTACCACTTCTGTTGAATCTGTTTTGAATGGAATCTCTTTCACTTTCAACCAATGAAACTTTGTATACAAAAGAAATTAACCCCAATAATGGAATACAGAGTATAGATCTCAACATGTGGGATTGGATCACTAGAGCAGCAACAAGAAGCAGAGAGAATGTGTCCATTCTTAATCGTGAAACTGACCTTCCCATAGGAACTGCTCTCTGGAATCTTGATTGAGTTAATTCCCTATTGAAGATTGAATTTTTGGAGACTTGTTAGAAAAATATCAGGATGCTGGAGAGTTTGCAATTTTCTTGTAGCTTTTAGTAAACTGCTACAAATATTTCAGTCAAACTTGGACTGCTAGAAAACTGAGAGAGAAGAAAATAAAATCTCATTGAGAGAGGTCTTTTCCACCAACAGGAAGCAGTTCAAGATAGTTGGGATTCAAAAATATATATTCTTTAAATGGTGGAAAAACAGAATTTTCTGCCCCTAGCCATTCAGTGAAAATGAAGGCAGGGATGGAGGAAACTCAGTATATTAGTCTGCTATTACTGCTGAAACAAATTACCACAGATTTAGTGGCTTAAAGAACAGCACGAATTTGTTCTTTATTCAGTTCTGGAGGTTAGAAATCTAAAATCAAGTTGTTGGCACAGCTGCGTTCTTTTCAGACTTCAAGGGACAATCCATTTCTCTGCCATTTTCACAGATGCTGTCCATGTTCACTGGCTCCTGGTCCCTTTCTTGTGTCACTTAACATCTTGCCTCCATGTCACATCTCTCCCTACTCCCTTTGACCTTCTTGCCTCCCTCTTATCAGACCTTTGTGAGTACTACATTGGATCCAATCCAATAACCCAAGATAATCTCCCCATCTCAAAAATTTTTATTTAATTATATCTGCAAAGTCCCTTTTACCATGTAAAGTGATAATTCATAGGTTCTAGGGATTAGGATTTGGATATCTTTGGGGCGGGGGGGCAGTGATCATCATTAGCTTACTACACTTAGCTAGTACTGGGGGACCCAGGAAGAGATGAACCCTCAGGTCCACCCAAGTACCTCCTAATATGAGCTTTCCTTGTGTTTGAGAGCGACAGGTTACCTATAACATTATATAAATCCTTGGATCCAGACAAGTACGAAGCTAACTCTGGATAAGTTAAGTGAGCTGTTAAAGTCTCATAGTTTAAGATTCTGTGAATTGAGTTTCTGTAACCTGCAACCCAAACAGGTCTGATTTGTACACTTGCTCAAGGTCACAAAGGAGCAGGCTGGGTCCCTCTTGACCACTACTGGGGTCACTGATGAAAATGCTCATTTCTCCTCTACTTGCAGGGGCCTCTTAATTGTTGGTTAGTGCTCTCACTCCCCACCCCCAGCTTCTGCCAGTCTTGGTGACAGGGACCTGGGAGTGGCTCCTTTGTTCAGGGCCATACTGTCTCTAATCCTCGCCAAATATCCAGCTTACTTCTTCCAGTACTTCTCTTTAAAATAGTTTGTAGTGACTCACTGGGAGGCCAGGCTTCAGATTCTAGGACCACAAAGAGATATACCTTTCCTGGGGAATAAGAAAGGCTTTGTCCCGAGAGAGACAATAGGCAATCCTCCATTCCCCTGCCTTCGAGGTTGGTTGGAAAGCATGCTTCTTTTAAGATGCAGTTGATTTTTCAAATTGTTACATTAAATTCTTAAAACTCATGGGCTACCCATAGACTTCACTATTGGCTTCCTGGAAGAAATCATTCTTTACTTCAGGATCTTATATCACCGGAATGGCAGCTGTACTTTCACACAAGGCATAAAAATACTGTACATGCAAGAAACGTGCACAGGCACATGTAACATGGCACATTAATTTATGCTAGGCAGCAGGCAGTCATTATTTTTTAAAGTGAAATATATGGATATTGATTAATTTTATTATGTTATAATATTATATATTTCTATGACAGTTTACTTTAGCTAGGCTGTCTCTTTGATTTGGAATTTTAATCCCTTAAGTGAACCCATTGGGATTATCCTGTCTCCTCAGGGTCTTCCACGGTTGCACATTCTTGAGGCATTACTCTATTCCCTATGGCAGTTTACTTTAGCTAGGCTGTCTCTTTGATTTGGAATTTTAATCCCTTAAGTGAACCCATTCGGATTATCCTGTCTCCTCAGGGTCTTCCACGGTTGCACATTCTTGAGGCATTACTCTATTCCCTAAGCAAGATTCCATGGGTTCTTGGTAGGATTGGTGACTTTGTCATGTGTCAACCTAACTAAGCTAAACTACAGTTCTCCGAATTTCCTCTTCTGTATATTTCCAGAGAAAGAAAGGTGGGGCAGAGGAGACATTCTTGTGAGAGTTGGGAAGGGCAGAAGTGAGGCAGCAGCTGTCTTGTAGCTCGCACTCACTGTTGCTGGTCTGTTGGCTTCCCTGGTACAGGGGGCAGCAACTGGGCCTGCAATGGCCTCTCCTTCCCCTGGATCTTCCTTCTGCATCTCTGATTTCTGGGCCAGGACAAAGGAGACCAGCTTCTCCTGGAAGACACTCATACCACAAGGTCAGAGGCAGTGAGAGCTGACACGGGTTCCAGCTTGTTCTTTCTATCCAGCTTGTTCTTGGGCTCCTCCTTTACATCCATTTTCCCCTCCTGACTTCCTGCCCTGGAGACTTCATGCTCCAGCATCAGATGCAACAGCAAACTTACAGAGACAGCTTAACAGCGCACGCAATTTGTCAGGTCACATCCTCTCAGATAGATGGATGGATAATCTATTGACTTATCTCTTAGTGGTTCTATCTGTCTCTATACTGATTGAAACAATACCTTTGTCCTGAGTATGTAAACCTCTGTTTGTATAAAAATTGGCTCCAAGCTTCCAGGATAAAAATACTTATCTTTTAATTTTATTTCTTGTTTTGATTCATTGCTCGTTGGCCATCTCCTAGTCATAACATTAACTTGTGGTTCGGCTTTTCAGATATTATTAAAGATCAGGATTTTATGCCTTTTCTCCAAATTCTGTTTCTGGACCTAATATATCCTTAATATTAAGCATTTGGCATTTGACAAATGGAGTGTGAATATTTAGATAATTTTATTTTGATACTTTACATTTCCATGTGAAGGTCCTTTCATTATCATGTTTTGCTACAGGTTTGACAATGGTTACATTTATGCAACCTCCTTTACTATTAAGAATAGTAACTAGGGAAAAAAGCCAAATATGACAGCAAATTATGTAAATAAAAAGTCACATTTTATAAAGTGGACATTATATAATAGTATTTAAATTAAGGATCATTAGTGCAACTTCCAACATACTTTTTTTTTTTTTTTGTCTTTTTCCGTGTCCGGCAACGGGATCGCAACCCTCGGCGTTGCTCCCGCGCCTCGCTCAGCCAGTGAGCGGGAACCGGTCTGTATGTGGGATCCGAACCCTCGGGCGGGAGCGCCGCCGCGCTTCTCAAGCGGTGCACTATCCAGTGCGCCACCAGGCCGGCCCCCAACATACTTTCTAAGTCATAGGTTGTTACAAGCAATGGGTGACAACTTACCCCTTTGTGAACAAAATACCCTGCCTTTTATTTGGTAGTTAGATAGACTCATCTTGGTACAAAATGTGTCTTGCGTTGCCACCTACTTGCAGGAAAATAATATATATTATGAACCATTTACCTGACCTCCATTATTCTGTAGGGCAGAATAAAAACAAGCTTTTTCTAAAAGTGAACACACTGGTTAGCCAAGGTTGACAGGATTTGGATCATTTTTCTATCTTTCCAAATCTGAAATAATTCTAATGCCATAAAAAGCGTCAAAGCATGGCATTAGAAAGAAGACAATCCAAAAATAAATAAATAAATCCCCATAAAACCAGGCTATAGGTATAAGTTGCATGTTGCTATAGGGTAATAGAAATCTCCTGAATTCAGGTACTTGGCAGTCCTGAGGGAATTAAGAGTGAGCCGAGACAGGTCCTTTAAAGCTAATATGAGCATATCTATATTTCTATGTTTTTTTTCTGGGCTTTTGGTTGAATTAGTGCCACTCGCTGTCAGTTAAGGATTTCAGAATATTTTATTTCTCTGTTTGTTCCTAAGCTTTGATCTTAGTCTCTGCATTGCACCGTTTGATTCCATTCCATATTTTCTCATCAGTAGGCTTACTGGTGAATTTCCTGGGAGGATTCCCTTCCAACACTGTTCTCAGCAGCTGTGGTGTGTCTCTTCGGAAAGCCTTGGTACTGCGTCGCCAAGCCCTCTACTGCCCTCTCATGGCTACAACTATCTCTGCTGCTAAGCTGGTTAATTCTGGATCCTTGTGGGATCTCTCGCCCAAGGAAACGTGGCACACAGTCCAGGGATGGCACTTGGCTTCATCTATGCTGCAAACTCTTATCAGGAGATTTATTTGCTGTGTGATGTTGAACAAGTTTCTTAATGTCTCTGTGCTTCATTCTTCTGGTCTGTAAAATGGGAACAATGATAGCACTTAACAGGTCTGTATTACTATTTTGAAGCAATTAGAGCACTTCCTGGAATATAATAAGTACCATATATTTGTTAAAGAAATTTTAAAAAAACAAGCAATCAATCAGACAAACAAATAATTAGTGTGCTGGAGAGAGAAAAGCTGGTGATGACAAGGGAGGGAGTTCTAGGCTGTATTAGAGATAGTTCTAGTCTCTAAAGGACATGAGAGAGGAGGTGATACCCAACTACTATGTATTTGTAATCCCTGATAGAGACCCTAGTGGGCTCTGACCAGACACAATTTTTTTCTTTATTATGTTTTTTATTATTAGCATATCCATTATTACAGATTTTCTTTACGCCCTTTACCTGACCTATCACTCCCCAACCCTGCTCCCTCTCTCCCCACCAAGACACAATTTTAAGGATGATAAATTTACAATCACTCTCCAACCTCTACTCTTCTTCCCTTTAGAAAAGATCTGAAGTGTATTCTCTTGGGGGTCAAATTTATTCATTTATTCATATATGTAATTTAAAATTATTTTTGTTAGGTACCTACCTAATTCAAGGCAGGAGGTACATGCTGGGGACACATGTAAACAGGTTAAAATGGCCCCTGCCCAGATGATGCTTAGAGTCTAGCGGTGAAAGAGACATGCCACAAATCATTGGGCTTGTTTAATCACAACTATGATGAGTACTCCGAAGGGCAAAGGTAACGTGTAAGAAGAGTCCCTCCCTAATCCTGTGGGGTCAGGGAAAGTGTCCTTAAAGAAATGATGTGTAAGTCTATGACTGAGAACTTAGAGGAGCTGGATAGGCCAAAGGTTTGGCCTTGAGGAAGAGAAGCACATTCCAAACCGAGGAAGCAGCTTGGGCAAAGGCTCTGAAACCATTTTGTGCTGTGTGGAATCCACAAAAGAAAAAGGATTAGTATCTTTCTTTGAAAAGGAAGGCGTGGCCGGTAGCAGATATTTTACATAATCACCGATTTCCCTCATGGGTAGACTGTGTTGTTGCCGTATCATTTTCAGCATCATGTAGTATTAATATGGAATATATAGAATAATTCTGATTGAAGGAAGGGAAAACTTCATGAAGAAAATTATATTAGAGTTTTAAAAGATAAGTTAGGTTTCATCTTTATAAATAAACTACAGCATAAGAAACTATAGACTAAATGAATTACTATAAAATTGTAAACTTTTTGGTATTAGCAAGTTGGTAGAATTTGTTTATTCGTTTGTTTTTCTTTGGTCCCATCTCCTGCCTCCTGAAGACACACCATGAAATCTGCTGCCAGAACCATTTATAATAAAGTTGTCCTGTTTACAGGGTTTTGATAAGCTGTTTTTTTTCTTTAATAAATAAGAAATGATTCCATTGTTCCCTGCAAAATAGCTGAGGTTTTACTCGAACAAAATCTGTTTGGAAATGTTAAGCTGGTTACATAGAACTAATATGCCTCAAGGTGGTCATTCTCTCTGGATTAAAGCTGTGGAACAATTGGAGCTCCTGTTACAGGGAAGTTACAATGGGCCATTATGAAAAGGGACAAAAATCTCTGTTCCCAGAGGGGGACTGACAAGCTGAAAGTCCCCCTCTACATGCCAGCACAAAAGCCTGATTGCTTCAGATTGTTTGTTTATGTAAATCAAAAGGGTGCCATTAATTCTGCCAGTGGAACTGCTAAGCACCAAAGAAGGCACTTATTGGCTAGATTCTTGCTCATGGGCCTCTGGCAAGTCTGACAAATCCTATTGCTTTTGTTCTAAGCTCTGTCTGGACACCTTTAGGAAAAGAATCTTGTTATTGTGTACTGAAGTGAATAATTTGTACTCTTAGAGTAGGAGTTGAAACTATAGGACTTGAAAGCAAGAGAAGGTAACTTGTCAAGGATCTGCTCACTCAATTTCCCCAAAGCTCTCTCCAAGTCGGACTCAACTGTACATCATGACAGATGTTCCAGCAACATTTAGTCAGGCTGAGTGTAATGGGGATAAACTGCCTGAAAACGATCAACAACCAATCACTAGAATCAATAAGGAAACGACTGATGTGGGTGGCATTCCACCATACTGCAGGGTAGAACCCAGTCTTGAAGATTTACCCACAGAAGAAAATCAGGAGGAAAGTGGAAAATTACAAGGGAACGTGCAGCTCAACTGGTCAATGGATGAGAAGATTCTAAAAGGTAAAATGTTTCCCTTCTCAATTTGCTTCTTTTAATTTCTAAATTCACTCAGGACTGTTATTACAGGAATTTGCTAGACACCCCAAAATGTGGCCCCTTATTCTACTAAGACTGTATATAGCATAAAAACTAAACCTCTGCCTCTGGTCAAAACGAGCCTTATCTATTTGACAGCTTTGTGACCCTAGACAACTTTCTTTGTCTCCTTAAACCCGAGTTTTTCATACTAGAAGAAAGCAGAATAATAGTGCCTATCTGCGTAGGGTTGTTGCAAGAACTACTTAGTGTTGGCTAAATGCTAACTATTGTTATTTATTAATATTATGGGCAGTGCCATTATTATTTTAACAAAGAATATAGAATTTTAAGATATCCTTCTAAGTATACTTGAATATGTCTGAATTCATGATTCTGTACCTTATATAAATATTAAAGGAGATATTATCAATAAATTAATTAAATAACCATTAAATAAATAAATGGAATCAGTAAAGAAATGAATCAGAAGAGCCAAATAGTAACTTGTAGTGATTGTAGTTAAAGAAATCTCCCTAGAATCTAAATTAATAATTTATTAACCATTGAACCATATACATTTAAATGTTAAAATAGTAAACTTGTATTTTTTTCCAGAAAACCCAGAAGAGAACCTCTTTATTGTTCATAAGGCTGTCACAGATCTTTCTCTCCAAGAAGCAAGTGCTGATGAAATGACTTTCAGAGAAGGTAACAGAAGCTACAGTTTTGTAACAGAAATTGTTTGACTGGATATGGATGACAGTTTTTGCATGGGATGTTGTGTGAATGTGGTGTTGAAAAAGCAATCCAGGCAATGACTTCAAAACCTCAAAGCTGCTGCAGGCAGATAAGAAAGTCTTGATTTATCTGTGGGTTCCAACTTAGAAAGCATTCCAAACAGTTCAAGACTCGGACTGCATGGATTGGTAGAGCTGATTGGCATACCAATGTGATATTTGTCTCTTACTAAGTTAGTCCAGTAAATCAACCTTTCTTTTTGATTTTGGTTTCTCCAAATCTGTCAGGCACCCTGCAAAATGCAAATGTTCCAAAGATAGTTTTATCCTAAAAGTCTACTATTGGCATATAGTTTAAAGTCATCTTATAAATTGATTTACTCTGTAGGCAAATTTTAGGCCTCTGATGTAAGTACAGAATGGTTAACTATTTCTTGTCAAAGAAAGCTCCCAGGAGGATGAAGTTAATTTTAATTGTGTTCTTTAAGAAAATGGGAAGATAAAGACAACATTGAAGTGATTATATTAAATTTCAAATCAACTCAGTAGATTAAGAGACACAAAATCCTTTAGACTTTTCTGCTAAGAAGTTGTCTAAATTCAAACAGTTTCCAAATAAAGTGCAGAATAAAAATCTATTAATTAATTATCACAATTCTCTCTAGCAGCAATAAATATCTTATCTCAAAATTGAAGTCAGCTTGTTACACCCATAGCTTAGTTAGGCCTTTAACAGGCAAAATTTTGAAGAGACTTTTAGTTGAGATATTAGAAGATCACACAAAATGGTAGATGCCAAGAAGGATGTGGACATGATTGGCAATTTCCTGTGTTTGCTCCCTTTGCCTGAACACCTCTCAGACTGTGTCTGCTGACCAATGTATAGAATCCTTTTTAAAAATTTTATCATTTACTTATACATATTTGTGGGGTACAGTGTGTTGTTTCAATATATGCATATACTGCACAATGATTCACTTAGGGTAGAGAGCAGAGTTTTGTACCCATTAGTCCACCCCCTTTTCCTCACTATCCACACCCATCTCTTCCCAGCCTCTGGTAACCATTATTTTACTCCCAAATGTATAGACATTTAAGGAAGAATAAAGCAAGTAATAACCATTGTCAAGCTATTACATTATCAGAACTAATTTATGAGACTTAAGACCCAACAAAATGAACTAAATAACTTACTTTGTGCTAATCTTTCTGCTTTCAACGCAACAATTTCTCAGAGGCATGGATCTCAATTTTCCATCTATAGCACCTTTAAAATTCTTTATCAGGAGATCCACTGTAGACAACAGTTTTGTAGGACCTTTCATTTTGATCAAATGGAGAATGAAAGCAGTCTGTATTTTTAAACTACATAGTCTCACTGGTAAATTTCTCCCTAAATGAATCCTTTTGTGTTTAATGGGACATATGTTTTTTTCTGTATGATAAAGGCACAGATTTTGGTGTCTTTTATTTTCACATTGGCAAAAAGCTATAAAATCTTCAAAGAGAATGCTCCTGGATTGAAAAATATTAAGATGCTAAAAATATTGAGGAAAATCTGTAATTTAAATTCAAGGAGTAATTTCATGTATGACAATTCCATGCCTGAGTGATAAATATGAACAAAACAATGAGTTTCTTTGGTTCTTATGGAAAACAAAACAAAACAAAGCTTAAGATTATAGCAAACATTTGAATGTGTATTTATGTATAATGTAAAGAACATTGATTGGATATGAATGACCTGATAGCAGTTGTATGTACCTAGTTAGGGGTGATAATCTATCTTTATTTCTCTCTCTCTCATAAGTTTGCAATCTGATTCTTAGAGTGGGAAAACAAAACAAAACAAAACAGAAATGAAAAGAGAACTAAAAACCTTTGGTGAAAATGGACATCTTGTGAACATCTTTCAGAGAGAGTAGAAAATTGTGGAAGGACAGAGAGGAACATAGCCTCTTATCCTATTCATAGATTCTTATGGTGTCAAAAGGGAATGGTGAATCCAGGCCTGACAAGAGTCATAACACAGACAACATTGCTGAGTCATGTATACTACAAACTGAAACTTCCTCCATGAGTCCTTGAAGGGTGAAAACTCAGAGAACAACCTCTGCTTCCGGACAATTAATTCTTAGCATGCTCAATAAATATTGCTCAGGGTATGCTGATATGATCTAGCTGTTTGAAAAATGACTACTGCAGTGAATTAGCTTTTTAAAAATCTCTACATGGTACTAAGTAAAGTAAGTCCATTGGTTGTCCTTAGGAACGTGTGTAAAACAACAGGATAATCCAGCATTACGTAGATATGATGTATCCTGGCTCTGTAAAAATCAATGGCAGATCTTTGATCAAATTGTGTGTGCTTTGGTGGGCTTGGTGCCTAAGTTAGGCCAGCACATGAGTCCTGACCATCTGTGGGCCCTTGACTCTCCTTCTATATCTGGTTACTTTAGAGCAACTCTGAGAAACATGGTGTCAAATGCCAAGTGTACTACTCTGAGTGTGACCAGACAAGGGCAATCATTGCTTTTACTATTGGAAGAAGATTTTTCTCTCCTGAGGTATTTTTTCTAATTTTCCTTGAGCGCTCTCTCTCTCTCTCTCTCTCTCTCTCTGTGTCTCTGTGTGTGTGTGTGTGTGAGAGAGAGAGAGAGAGAGAGAGAGAAAGAGAGAGAGATCCAAACATTTTATTTTATATATTTACATATCCAGTTATGACAGGCTAGACAGGATTTTAAAAACTGTGTCTCAGGAAATACTAGTCTCACTAAATAAAGTAGTCCACAACAGCAGAGTTTCATCATCAAATGAGGTTGGGTTGCCCACTTTCTTGGAACTTTACAATATTCATTAGCACTTTAAAGGCTTATATAAATTTTGAAGAAGTTTATTTAACTATATTTAATGCAGTGTTTTCTAAACTAACATGTAGACTGTTTGATTGTGTACAACATTAGTAATCCACAGAATCATGCCAAATAAAAGCAGGTTGGGAAATGATTGTCCAGAAAGATAATTTGGAAAATAACAAAATGACAGCTGGGTCCTCTGGAATCTCTGCACATCTCAACTAACAATTGATTTTGCTACAGGGCATCAGTGGGAGAAGATTCCTCTGAGCAGCAGTAACCAGGAAATAAGTAGACAGAAGGAAAGGATTGCTGAACAACCTCTAGAAGAGAGAGAAGGTGGGGACGGGAAGAACACAGCCTACCAGGCAACTGAAATTGAATGGTTGGGATTCCAGAAACCTAGCCAGGTTGACATGTTACATTCTAAACATGATGAGGAACAAGAGGTTTGGGATGCAGAAACTAATAATGATGATGATGATGATGGTGATTTCAATGGTGATGAGGATGAAGTTCGAGTGATAGAATTTAAGAAAAAACATGAAGAGGGTTCTCACTTTAAAGAAGAAGGTGATGCAAGTGAGGTCTCCCCACTGAGCAGCCCCTGTTCTCAACCGGTGACGCCTGAGGAGCAGCCGGCCTTAGGAAGGAAGAGCGACATCTCCAGAAATGCTTACTCGAGATACAATACAATATCCTACCGGAAAATCAGGAAGGGGAACACCAAGCAAAGAATCGATGAATTTGAGTCTATGATGCATTTATAAAGTAACTGGAACTGAGAAATTCTCATTCCCACTAAAGCAAAACTAATTCTGTTGCCCTGAGATGCATCTTTCTATGCCTTATTTGAGGCATCCCCTTGAAAGATGTGGAAGCTTACTCTCTTTTTCACTGTAGAATAATATGGAAATAACCCTAGACAAAATCCAGTCTGGTAATCTCAGATCAAAAACTGTTAGATACATTCTTGGGCATTTGCTTTTGTAAACTTCACTAATATAGCATCGTATGATAAGCACTAAACAGCCAGCCCTTCTGGGGAATCTGGCATGATTTGGCTTTAAAAGTAGCAATGCTGAGGAAGGTAATCATTGAATGAAACAGGAGACTATTTAAAATGATTCCTATATGTCTTTTGGTGTCTTTCTACCTGTATACTGGGGTGATGGAAAGTCTGGTATTAAACCTCTCATACTTTTAAACATGGTTGTATAGACACTGGCAATAAACTTTCCAAAATTCTTTGCCTTTTGTATTATCATCAAAGACCATTTTAAGTGGTTTTCCTTGGTATCTACAGAGTAAAAATTGTATAGGCCTCCTTCTTAGGTGTTATCATTCACTGAATTTTCTCAGTAGAGGGGCTGAGCAGTTGTTAGTCAGGAGAATTCTGTTTGCTAAATGTTGGTTTTATGCTTTCAAACTGAATCAACCACTGTGAGGTTGATACAGGGAGAGAAGATTGGTGGGCAATAGACTAAAGAGTTGTATTGGATAGTTTTATTTCTGTGACTGAAAATAAAATCTTGTCTAGCACAGTTAGAGTCATTAAAAATAAAAATGACAGCTTTAGCATAATTTTCAGAAAATGCCCCTTCTCTACCATCACACTTTCTCTTATTAACAGTATCTCAGAATAATTTTCTTTCCTTGGAAACCTGAAACAACGCTAGTCATAACTGTACCAGTTACTATGAAAATGGAAATAATTATCCTAGAATATTTTTGAAGTAGAGCGTGAGCATATATTTTTAGTGAGAAAGTTCTGATAGTTGTTGAGAATGTATAATTTACTGGACCTCGGCCCAAATCAAGATGCTAAAATTTGTGCTCAAACCAATGTATCAAATAATGTATTGAATATTTATGAAAAAAGATAGTCTATATTTATATTCTTAGATAGTTTGTTTCACAATTTTTCATTTCATGCTTCCATATATATTACCCTGAACTTTCTCTCACCACAGATAAAGATATTTTTTGGCCCTGCAAATAAAAAGACAATTCCTTATTGTCTGAATGTAATACAGTCTTCATTGTCCTATTCAACCCTTTGTTTATTTCTTTTCCATTTTTGTGAAAAACCCTGGGTTAGTCCTTCTTAGATTATTGCTTATTTATGTGTAACAAATCCTCACATTCTAATGGCAACTTCTTTATTTCTTCCTGGTCATAGAATATATTTCCATTGTGTCATGTACTACTATTTAGTGTTTACAAGACCCAAATTTTGAATTCAGGGTTGAGGTGTTCCTTTTATTCTTTTGAACAGATACTTTAAAACTTGACCATGTAAAAGTTTCTGTTACCCTTAATCTATAGAACCCGTAGATTTCATTTGTGACAATGCAAGTTTGTAGAATAAAGTGAGGAAAATCAGGTCTTTACTGATAAAGGTAGGTAGAACACTGATGCACTAGGACAGTTTCCTGTTTAGTTTATTCCTTTAAATCTTTCCACCTGGACAACCTTTTTTTTTTTCTGGATTACTGATGACCCTACAATTTTCTACTTAACTTGAGAGCACAGTATTGTGTTATACATCATGAAACAGGACCAGATTGTTAACTTACCTTCAGAAGAACCTGTATTTTGAGTTATTCCAACGGAGTTGATGAATTCCTGTGGAACTTGAGTGAAGTGGGTTGTCTATGGCTATGTGACTTGACAGAGCAACTGGCTGTTATGGGGGTCCAGTATATAGTAACCCTGGTCCTTTTAGCTTTGTAATCTCACCAGACAATTAACCAACTGTGAAACATTTTGTCAACAAAGACTATTTTAGGGTATGTTCAATAGGTAAATGCTCATATTCACAGATGAAGCAATATAGTTGCAAAAGAACACGAAAACTATTTTTTAACATTGGTGTCCATTGCCCTGTCCTTCCATCTTACACCAAGGCCATAGAGGTAAGGGACATGATGGTGATAGGTGGCCTTTGAGCCTAGGAAAGACAAGGACCTGGCTCAGATGGCATGGGGGATATTTAACATATTTGGAATTCATATGGGATATGTTGAGAACACAAATTGGTAACTATACATGAAGATTTACCTGAGCTTTTGTGATTCAAGATTCAGAGGTGGTAAGGACTCTGGTACCTGACAGGATGGAGAATTGATTTGTTGTGTGAATGCTGATATTTCTTACATGACTTTTTATTTTTCTTTGTTGCTTAATGAACAGGAATGAATAATAGATCTATTTCTCTGTCAATATAAAATTTACCTTTTATATAATGCAAGATTTGAAGACACGGAATTTGCCAGAATCTGTCTATCTGTTAATAAACTATTTAAATAAAGAACTGCTGTGTCTGACTTTTGCTCTCAATAAAAGTTTGTGTGTTTGTTTCTGGTTTCTGGACTTTAATTTTTAGCTGTCTTTTAAAATTTAGAATGCTTGCATATCAACAGCTATTATTACCATCAATAAATGCCTCTTCAGAAATCAAGAGAACACCTTATTTTAATTCATTTGCATTATTTATTTCAAAAAGGTCTTAAAATGACTGCATATAAAACTGCAAATAGAATTTCCGGTGGGTAGATATATAATGTACATGAAAAATTTGTTATTTATTTATTTACTGCATATAAAACTGCAAATAGAATTTCCGGTGGGTAGATATATAATGTACATGAAAAATTTCTGTTATTTATTTATTTTTTTTTCCTTTTTGTCTTTTTTCATGACCGGCAACGGATTGCAACCCTCAGTGTCGCGCCCGTACCGGACCGGGACCGGCAACGGGATCGCAACCCTCGGTGTTGCGCCCGCACCTCGCTCAGCCAGTGAGCGGCCGGTCTGTATGTGGGATCCGAACCCTCGGTGGGAGCGTCACCGCGCTTCCCAAGCGGCGCACTGTAGCAGTGCGTCACCGGGCCGGCCCAAAATTTCTGTTATTTTTAAAGGAACTGAGATATTGTTTTAAAGCCATCATAATGCCAATGGCTTGAAAAAATTTTATCTTTATTGTCATCAAGGTAATATATTTAAACTATGCTGACACTTTAATAGTAACTGGTTTTGCATTTACATGTGGTAGTATTTTTGGCACATTTTCAAATTAAGAATGGACATTTAAGTTTTTCAAAGCGATAGTTAAAAAATTTAAAATAAGTAATACTAGAGAATTATGAAAAAGGATAAAACATCAGATTGTCATAAAGAAGAAATATGTTTGACCACATGAGAAAGGCAACCACTTCTCTTAAAGCCTGAACTGTCGTTGCTCTATAAAAACAAGAGGGCTATAAAAAGTAATGCCAAAAGGTATGTTTGCCAATATTAAAACAGTAGACAGTAACATAACACAATAAATATGAAGACCAAAATGTGTATACAGCTCATGAAGAACACGAGATGACTCAGTCATATAATCACCACAAACACAATGACACGGATAGTGATGAGCAGCAGAAGTCTCCCAGATACATGGCAAACTACAAACTCAAATGATGATATCTATTAATGAGCTGCCAGCTCAGGAGAATTTTGGAAATGAATTTGGAAAGTAAGTGGATTTTTACCTAGAAAGTTAAAATTACATATTTGGCCCCTTCTTTGTAATAACTGCAGTTGGTCAGAGGCAGAAAAAATGGGTACTTAAAAATGTTCAAATTAACTCCAAAATCCTTCATCCCCCATAGTTTTTTAGTCTTATTCTCCCGCTAACAAATGTTTTCGGGTAGTCAATAACAAAATTGACTAACTTGATCTTTGCCTTTTCTTGTTTTTAAGCCCACTTCCTATAGCTAGTATGTACAAAACTAGCAAACTTTGGGCAGTTATTTGAAGGAATATTAAGGCATGTGCATAATCCTAAGCTGAATAACAAGCACCCTGATAATTTACAGTCTGATTGCTCCTTCAAGGCTGGAAAACAGTGTCCAGAGTGAAATAATTTTGTGGAGAAGGCCAGATGCAGACAAAGCTAGGCACCTAAAAAGAGTTAAAAATATCCGAAATAATTTCTTAATTTTCTTAACATTATAAGTAGAAACTTCTGGTTTTACTTTCTCCCAATTCAAAGCATCAAATATATACACTTGTGTTTTTTTTTTTTTTTTAAAGATGACCGGTAAGGGGATCTTAACCCTTGACTCAGTGTTGTCAGCAGCATGCTCACTCAATGAGCTAACCGGCCATCTTTAAAGATGACCGGTAAGGGGATCTTAACCCTTGACTCAGTGTTGTCAGCACCACGCTCACTCAATGAGCTAACCGGCCATCCCTATATGGGATCCGAACCCGGGGCCTTGGTGTTATCAGCACCGCACTCTCCCAAGTGAGCCACGGGCCGGCCCATATATAATACACACACACGTACACATATATGTATATACATGTATATATTTACAAAAATTAATGTTTTTGAAGGTAAAGATCTATCTGTTAAAATTTTAGTTTCAACATCTAATATAAAGGCTTTATTTATATAAAGATTTATGACTGATATCCTTAAACTGGCAAATATATATAATCACTAACAAAATAGAAAACCTTGGTTTCCAAAGAAATTATTTGTTACTTGTTTGGTGGCAACTGGCATCATTATAAACTCAACATGGTAGAAGTTCTTCTATCTGCTGAAAAGTGAGATTTTCACTTGTGTTTTGCTTGTGCTTTTGCAAAGCAAAGATTCATACAAACTTGTAAAGGGACCCTAATTATAATGGTAACATATTAGCTGACCTATTAGCTTGAAACAGAGGCATTAAATCTGTTTAGTGTGACAGTATTTTTTTCTTTCTTTATGACACAGTCACCATCAACACCTAAAATACCATCCAGTAAGCCTCATCAGGGGCATGTAATACTTTATATGGTTTACTCAAATCTGTTCATGTAATGGCCATTTGTCAAAAAATAAATATTTTGTACAATAGCCTTGGTTAGTGTTTATTTTCTCATTTTAAGGCATTTTGGCTTGTAGCAATTGTTGAGTACCCCATGCAAAAGTTGTTGCAAAAGCACTACAGTGGCATTCTACACAATGAGTGAAAGTTAAAAGTCCTGGCTTGTGTTTTAAATCAAAGAATTCTTCAATTTTTTACTTTCCATCTCTGTCCAAATCGAGCAATCTGTCAGCTCTGCTTAAAATTGGAAGAAAGAGTTAGTAATATTCAGAGAAGCAACCCCCTACATGTCCACTTCTTCCCCTCATATTTGGTCCAGGAGATGGAAAAGAACAGGTCTTGCATGAAGTCAAGGAGCTAGATCATAGAAAAACCTGTGGGAGTAGCTAACCTTGCACCTACACATCAGTTGTTTAACAGAGACAGTCCCAGCTTCTATTTCCTGTCTATCCAACATCCAAGACCAAAGAAGTTTGACTCTACCTCATTCTGTCATCTGTGGCTTCAATAATCTGCAACCAAGGGATTCTAACTGAGCCCACCTGAGCTGAATGTGCTAAAAAAAAAAAAAAAAAAAAAAAAAAGAATTATGGCAGCATGGTGTAGTGAAATAAACTCTTTTTTTTGAGCCAGATATAATAGAAAGTTGGTTATACCTCTTATTAGTGGGATAATATTGGGGAATCATCCTCCTAGTTTGTATAATGGGAAGATTGAGACCCACCTCATGGAGTCACACACATCAGTGAGCTGAGGCATATACAGTGCCTAGCACATAGTAAGTAATAAAAGTTATACCCAAGATATAAAGAAATTATACCTTAATATAAGGTATTATATTAATAATATAATATTATTCTTAAGCTCTGAATGAGAGATGTTAGAATAAATAAAGATGGTACTATCTGATGTGTGCCAACCCCATTCTCTTGTACAAGAACCCCTTGAAAATCATTCATGAAATCCGGTTTGACTGGAAATATTGAATTTATTACATTGTACATGGAATCTTTGCTTCTCTATAATCCCTAAGGGAGTGCTAGAAGCAAGGTGTTTTAATATCTAAGTGAATTTTTCCAAACCAGTGTGGTGAAGCTAACACCACATTGTGATCATGACACGTGGTATTTTGCAGCCCTGTGAATGACCGCCAATTGAACCAACAACAGCTGTGTCATTTTATGGGGGAGTAGGGTAAAAGCTCTGGGTAATTGTTGAAAAAGAGAAAGGAACTGTGCAAACTCAAAGGCTCAGAAGCACTTAGATCATTTGGTAAGTTACTTTTTTGATCCAATGAGTCCTGTCAAATATTATCAACACTGCCCTTGTGTTCAGGGTAACAAGATGCATAGACACTTTTCTAAGAAAAGACAATAACTTAAGCCAATCCAGGAAAAACTCTGAATCTCCCAATAACAGAGCCTCCTATTGAAGAATTCAGAGCTGATTAGGGCCCTAATCTGTCTTCTCATCTAAGGATTTATCATTAGATGTACCAGTAGATCCAGTAGCATTTATACATTTATTCCAGTCTTCTGAAAACAAAATTTAGAGGGCAATGCTTAAGGAAATATTGGTAGTAGATTTCACAATTAGTCAATGTTCTCAAGGTTAGGCTCATACAGATTACCAACCAGTGATTAGTCCCTCACATTTTAGAGTAATTGAGCAAGTACATGGTAAAAGTGCTTTTTAAAATTCTACCCAAGAACAAATACATAACGTTCAAAAACAGTCCTTTGTTATAGTGACAATATAGATTCAAGCATATCTTCATATAATAAGTATATCAAGGTAAAGTCAGGAAGAATGTACATTGAGCAGACTGTAGAAGGTTCTTTTGAGATAAACATTCAACTTTCTTCGGCTGGTATATCCCAAGGTAAGTCTATACAAAACCTTTTTCTGAACAGGTGACTATTCTTTATGGAAACTGTTTTTGAACTTAAAAAACAATATATAGACTGTAGGAAAAACCTTTCCACATTTTTCATTTACATGAAGAATTACTTACAGGAGGCACCTAGCACACTCGGTTCGGTCAGTAACACAATTATTCCTTTGGCAATTGACTTGTGCCTTTTTTCCCTCCCATATGGCTCTGTTTTGAAAATAATTATCTCATTTTCTAGACATTCTCTTATCTCATTTGCAATGGTCAACTATTTTGAATAAAACATTTTAAATATGTTACAAATGTGCAAAATGTTTCCCCTTCCCATTCTTAGTTATAGTTCTGCTTTTATGTAAATAGTTGGGAGTTAAAATTAAGTGATAAATAGGAAGTCAGAATTAAAGATGCCCAGTTTTACCATTATCTCAACTAAACAAAGTTTTTTGTTTTTTAAATTAAAAATATACATTCGTATATTTATTTGGCTATCCTCCAGGGACCCAACCTCAACAAAGAGGTTTATGCATCTCTTTTTTGGAATGCTGTGGAGCAGATTTGTTTAGGCTAAGGCCTGAAGCAGTAGAATGAGCCCTGTCTCTGGAGATCTGAATTCTAATATTGATTTTCTCACTATCTGGCCTGGAATTTTTAGACACGTAGTTTGTCTTTGAGGCATTAATTTTCTTACCAAAATGAATGCAAAGTATACTCTGATTTCTAAGATCTCTTCTGATATGCCTAAGAATCAGTATACTTAAGATTGGAGGCTCAATTTGAAGCAAAGAAATATTAACTTTTCCCCAAATTTGTCAATGTTATTGGGTCCACACTGAGGGCTTTATTCTTTTTTCCCTGTGGAGGTAGCAGACACTCTTTCTTCTCTGGCCATGTTTAGGAAAATTATTTTCTTGACCCTCCTCCTAAGAGTTCCTTACCTTATTCTCCTCTTCTTTTGTTATGTATCGTTCAGTTTATTTATACTTTGAAATATTTTAGACCTATTTTAGCTTACTTCATCCCTGTGAATGCTGCTAAATCTAAAGTAGTGTTTTATTATTTTTACATAACAGAATCTTAATATTTTTCAATGCTTTGTTTCTGCTTTATTCATTTCAACTCCTCTCTTTTAGTTCTGCATTAGAGTGTGTTTAATGATTAAATGCAGTTTTTATGCTTTGTTTCTGCTTTATTCATTTCAACTCCTCTCTTTTAGTTCTGCATTAGAGTGTGTTCAATGATTAAATGCAGTTTTTTTTTTTTTTTTTTTTTAAAA
>NW_007727875.1:212905-214538 GCF_000696425.1 Galeopterus variegatus | reverse complement strand
GCTTTGTTTCTGCTTTATTCATTTCAACTCCTCTCTTTTAGTTCTGCATTAGAGTGTGTTCAATGATTAAATGCAGTTTTTTTGTTTTTTTTTTAAAGATGACCGGTAAGGGGATCTTAACCCTTGACTTGGTGTTGTCAGCACCAGGCTCAGCCAGTGAGCTAACCGGCCATCCCTATATGGGATCCGAACCCGTGGCCTTGGTGTTATCAGCACCGCACGCTCCCGGGTGAGCCACGGGCCGGCCCTGATTAAATGCATTTTTGGTTCCTATGGTGTATCATGCCTCTTTTTCTTTGCCTTTGTTTTAATATCCACATAAGTCTAGAAAGTTATTGGCATAATCATTTTTAAGTGCAGTTTTAAAAGCACAAAATGAGCTAGAACAATGTCTATGTCTAGAATTAAATAAGCATTCGAAGGACTCTTCTTCCTCATTTAAAAATTTTTTCACTGACTCAGATTGGGATAAAAAATTATGCAATAATCTAGATCAAAACCGTACCATCAAGTAGGGTCATTAATATGATTTCAGACTATTAGGTAAACATGCATGTAGTCTGGAGGGATTTCACCACAGCGATAGCTACAGGCATCTGAGGTCTTCTAGCCATAGGAACTCAAGCAGTTTTTGTTTGAAAAAAAAAATAGCAAACAAAGGACCAAGTTCTGATTGATTATGTGTACTTGTGTGTCAAGAGAGCTGATTATTATCAAACACAGTCATCAGGAGTATCATTGTGCTTCCCCAAGTACTCCTGTCTTCATTTCTGGTGTTAGCTTGATTGGGAAACTTGCAAAATGAGTTCCAGCACAGAATCGAGCAATCAAAAGACCACCCAATGCCGAAGAACGACTCCAGGCTGATGTTGGACTGTTTCCCTGAGTTATCTTTTGGTATTTCAAATATTGTGACTTAAAAAAATCTTCCATTCAAATGCTATTAAAATTGAAAATTTAAACTACCACTGAGAAATACAGTCACCAAGTTTGCAGTTACTTTCACAGTATCTAATGAGTTCACTAAATAAAAACATCAGTTCCTCTTCAAGCTTCATAATATTTTTCAAATTTCCACTTTTGATATGGCTTTATTGGGTCACAAGCAGCTACTTTCAAGATCTTCTGCGAAAAGTTTCCTTCCAAGCATAACAACTGATGATAGTTTTCAAAAACAATGTGATTCACCTGGAGAGAAAGAGGAACTGGGAATGAACCACAGACTGAATTTGACAACTGAGATATAAAAAATGGAAACCAATAACAAAAAGTTAGGCAATTATATTCTTGATTCCTTAGGAATTCTCCTGAACTACGTAAACAACATAAACACAGTCTTTGAAAAGTATTAAGTTTGTCTCTGTCTCAAACTTTTATTATACTTCTCCAAGCTAAAAGACTTTTAATTCCCCAGGAAGTGAACAATGGATTTTCTGATGGTATGGCTGATAAGTATACTATTTAAAGAAAACCATTTTTGAATAACATTTATTGCATTTGATGAATGTTGGCTACCTCATTGCTGTTAAAGAAAAAACACATGCCATATCCAAAAGTAAGTTAGTTAATTTCTTTCTTTTTTTTTTTTTTTTCCTTTTTGTCTTTTTTCGTGCCCGGCAACGGATCGCAACCC
>NW_007727875.1:209005-212055 GCF_000696425.1 Galeopterus variegatus | reverse complement strand
AGCGCCACCGCGCTTCCCAAGCGGCGCACTATAGCAGTGCGCCACCGGGCCGGCCCAAGTTAGTTAATTTCTTAAGTTCATCTTAGAATGTACATTTGGATTACAAAATGCTAGAAATTATGTATTTTATCTATGAGCTCCACACTGTAATCTCTGATAGTACATAATGCCCGATATCCAGAATTCAGATGTCATTAGAAAAGAGTCAGAGGTATTTCAGAGGGATCTATTACTGCCTAATATTTATTGAATATCCTGAAAATGGTAGATAACTTACTTAGAACTTACTCATGGCTTTATATATTTTTACTTATAAATCTTCTCAATCATTTATGACTACCACAAAGATAATCTTAATTATACATATGTTGTTTTGGAATATTTTAAAAAATTATCAAACAGGGTTGTCTTTCATAGTAATTCATTTTAATAATGCTTCTACTAAAATATTGTCATCCTTGCAGGACTTTAGAAATATGATGTTTGAGTGTGCTCAAGGTCTTGTAAGGTTGCTGGCCTTGAGAAAAAAATCATTCTGAGTTTTTTACAAGTGAATTGTTAAGAAGTAACTAAATTATTTGTCCCCAACCTAAGGATGTGGGAACCAGTGGTAGAGGGGCATTCCATGCTCAAATTCCTAGAAGCCACCTGTGAGACTATTTCCTTCAAGGTGGCCAAAATCCAGAGCATTTGAGAAGGGCTGACCTAGAGAGCATCTTTTAAAGGCAGATTTAGAAGTGTATAATTTTAACAACTGATTGGTATCCAGGGTCAAACTCACTATTTCACTTCCTCCCTCTATGAAGTTTCTAACTCCTATTTCTTTCTCAAAGGAGATACCTGCTTCTGCCATTCATAGTTTTGTTCGCCGCTTCTCTTGTTCTCTAAAACTTACTTGCCTTGGGGAATTTAGGAGGTTTAGTATAAAAGTATCAAAAAACTGAAAAAAGAAGAAAGCCAACCACCAAGCTACTCATCTCCATGACATCTAGCACCATCGAAAGAGGAACCCAAGCAGAAGGCAGCTATGGAGCATGTCACAACATCATAGGTACAAACACTGTAGGGGAACAACTTTCTGATTTTTGCTATCTTAATTAAATTACCTTCTTTACCATTTAGGAAGACGTGTTCCTGAATGTTTTCTCACCAGCCTGAAATGTTTTCCAAGATTCACTTCTGGAGATGAAGAATGTGTTTTAGTTCTCATTCTCTGTCTCTCTCTGTCTTACTCTCCCTCCCTCCTTCCCTCCTCTGGTCCTCTCTCCCTTGATCCTTTCCTCCTTTGGCACAGGGTTAAGAAAAGAGAAAGCAAATTGTCCATAAGGAATTGAAACCAATTAGAGAAGATCCAATGGGAGGAAGATTGGGGAGTGTGTTGCCGAGGCCCTGATCTAGGCTCTGAGCAGGCAGAAAAATGTTGTGAAGAGATTAGTCACTGGCTGTGACATCAAAGAAATGAAAGCACCTCAAGAAAAATGATGCTTACTTTGGGGCTAGCCCTGGGCAAAATGGTGGTCTCCATACACCCAAAGTATTTAGTGGATTTGGTGGCTACCTGCTGGTGATTTGGTAGAAATTTTGAAAGGGCAGTTCTGAGATTATTCAAGCCACCCCAAGATCTTACACCAAAGTTTATGACTTTGTATCCTGTTAAAATATAATCAGGAGAAACTGAGGAGACTTTGAAAATGAATATGATAGAACAGGGGTCTCCTGGTAAATATTAACAACAGAACTACTGGAAAAACATCCCCTGATCTAGTAGCATCGGCTGGTTTCTGTGGTATAAATGCTCCTATCATTTCTGCCAATGTAGTATCACTGAATGTAAAGTTGACAAGAGATGCACACAGTCAGATCCTGTGAGCTGGTGAGAGCTGGCTGTAGTACATCCCCAAGAGCCCTGGTCTGTGGGGAACGACAGGAGAGGAGAAAAAAGTCTCTGTGCATAGAAAGGAGGCAGAATGAGGACCCAGATTCATTCTAAAGTGCAGGGCGTGCAGGAAGCACAATGCTCTGCTTTCGCCATGTAATCTCCCCGTAAGCTTTTCTGGTGACCAGTGAGACCCAATTCTAGTCTACAAGCCTGACATTTGGCATGTTGATGGACTGAAGCAAATGACTTTTAGAAACAAAGATGACAATAGCAATATAACATAAGAACCTGGCAACTTCTATTTAAAATAACTCATTTGAAATAAATTTTGTAAAAGAAAAAAAAGCTCTTGATAATTTACAAAAAAAATCTGTTTATCTCTCTGGGTGAACTTTTACACTGCCTCTATTGCCACAAACACATTTAAAGCTTCTGATTGAGGAAACTGACAATGAGGGTTTTATGTCCCGTTTGAGTGAAAGTTGAATTTGTGGTAAAGAAGAGGTATAAATATTTTGCTTGCTTACCAGTTCTGGACGAAAGACCGAGGTTGATTTATGAAGCCATTTCAGCCCTTTGTTTCTGTTATCGCAAGGGTGCAGCCTCAGGACCCCTTTCTCAGGAACGGGAGCTAAGCACCATTCTCCATGTCTAATAAGTCTTAGCCAGGTGTAATTAAATTGTTGAAGCTGTGGGGGAGGGAAATGAATAAAGAGAAGGTCACTTCAGGCAGTAAACACAGGTAGGGGCTTTGGCAAACATTTTTGCCAGCAATGGTTAAGAATAAAAGCTCTCTGATCTGACGGTTTATATTCAAGTCCCATTATTACCACGTGCAATTCCGACAGTATGGGGATATTATTTACCTTGCCCAATCTCATTTTTCTCATTTTTAAGTTGGATAGCAATATTATCTATCTCAGAAGGTAGAAGTAATTACTGTCAAGTGCTTAGCATACAGTAAACTCTCAGTAAATGTTAGTTGCAATAATAAGAATTATTTAGTACATATCTGCATGTGGATGTCATTTTAGGTGTTCTGAATTCCAGAAAACCCTGGTGCTTGAAAGTGTTATAATATTCAAATCACCACATTATTAAGGCTCCAAGCCATGGGTGGCTATAGGGAGATCCCAGTCACAGCCCTAAATTTCTTTGGTGGAAATTATTA
>NW_007727875.1:205885-208159 GCF_000696425.1 Galeopterus variegatus | reverse complement strand
CCATGGGTGGCTATAGGGAGATCCCAGTCACAGCCCTAAATTTCTTTGGTGGAAATTATTATGCTTCCCTGTTTAACACTATCTAGACAACTGGACTTCTAGAGGCTTTTTCCTATTGTAGGAAAGGTTAAAATCTTTCTCTGCTGATAGCACAAAGAATCATCAGGTGGCTGCCGTGTTAGCATCCCCCAGTCCATAGGAGCTGATTGCTCTTGAAGAAATCCAGTTTTGGGGAGTTGCCAGTGTCTAAAATTAAGGTAATGAAATGCTGGAGCTCAGGGTCTGCTACCCCAAAATATAGTGCTTTGACCTGCTGGAATAAAGAAACAGCCTCAAGGTCTCTCTAACCTTCCTTGCCACCCCACCCTACCCCACCCCAATCTCTTAGTCCTATGTGACTCTCTAAAACAAAGGATAAAGCTGTTTCCTTATCTGCCTAAAGTCTGGACCCACCAAAGAAGAAGACAATTATCTCTGGTCCTTTCCCTGAGTTTTTATTAAGTTAACTCATATCACAGGAAGACAGACTGAATTCTGTCAACATACATGGACTAATTTTGTCAGACCATTGTTTTCTATTTTAATCCCATTCAGTATTTTGATGAGAATCATTTACCAGTCATTGTCTGCTCTGAGGGCCAGATAGACTTTGTCCCAGGCCATTGTGTGTTCTCCAGGCTTGTTGCATCCCCCTACGAATCATTTACTCCTACACCCCCATCTCCTCTTTCTGTATGAAAAGTGGTATGTAAGCAACTGTAACCACACGTGGTTATTGGGCAATCATTCTGTGATTCTCCTGTACTATGCATGTTAAAACAAAATTTGTTATGCTTTTTATTCCTATTAATCTGAACTTGTCAGTGATTTTTAGAGAAACTTCACAGGTGAGGAAGATGCTTTCCCATGGCCCCTATAGGAACCATGTTTGCAATCCTTAAAAATAGTTTCTCCAGTTGTTTACAGCCTAGTATTATCCACCTGGTCAATTTACTCTAAAGCTCTGGATGGGAAATTTGCTGTTTTGTACTAATATAAAAATATTTGGAAAAAAAAGGCTGCTGGTAAAATTTATCTTAACTTTTTAATCTAATGAATCATTTATAATGTAATAGTGACTTACTCTCAGGACAAATTAAAGTCATTGCGTTGGATCTTTCCACTTAAAGGGTAGCTCCTGGATCAACAGCAGCATCATCTGGGAGCTAGTAGAGATGCTGAATCTCAGCCCCACCGTGGACCTACTGAATTAGAATCTGCATTGTAACAAACTCTCCAGGTGATTTGTGTTCACATTAAAATTTGCGGAGCATGGGCATATGACAGTATACAAGGATACTTCAAAAAGTTCATGGATGAATAGAATTAAAAGATAATATGAATCATTCTATAAACTTTTTGAAGTACTTTTATATGTGAGGAGATTATGTTGCTAAAAAGAGAAGCTAGATATTTCCTTGAAAAGGGACATCTAAACTAATTTAAAAGTTAATAACTAAGGAAACTTTTCAAGTAAGGTAAGGGATAAAGTTTGATGTTTCAGTCCAAGGGTTTTATTCCTTCTGAGCTTGTTTGAATGAATGTTGTAGTCACTAGGTTGGTATTAAGCCTCATTAATTCTGCCAGAAACAAGTTAACTTCCTTTATGTTTCTTTACTTTTCATTATGCAAACAAACCAAAAGAGGCAGAAGCTAAAAATAAGCAACAAGATAAAAAAGGAGATGGGGCTTTGTGGACAGCAGAGGCTGCATAATTCATACATTTGCCTCCGGTATCCCCTACAAAGACTCAATGGTAGTCAAGAACAGAACTTGAGTTTTCAGATTAAATACTGGTTTCTCAAGCACACACAAAAAAATCCCTACAATGATATCTTGAAGGATTGCATTCTTTAATAACTTTTCTTTCATATAATTTGAGCTAATTGTGGTTTTGTTTTATAATTTATGAATTTATTTTTTCTTGGAATTGTTAATAAGTACAAGTTATTTTGTTCAGTTGATTTTTTGACACTCTTCACCTCTCCCTCCTCTTTTTCCTAATTAAAAAAGAGTTCCCTTGGATTCAAGTTTACAACTCATAGCTGAATTATACCAACAGAGATGACTTTTCTTCCAGTAGCAGTTTTGAATTAAGAGGTAGAGATATACTCAAAAATTTAAGCAATGTCTCTAAGTCAAAGCAAAGAAATAAGACTTGGTAAGTTTAGATTATCATCACAAAGTAAGTTCTCTACCAAAGAGTAATATGCAATTGTGGGGGGGGGGGGGCAG
>NW_007727875.1:204402-205295 GCF_000696425.1 Galeopterus variegatus | reverse complement strand
GGGGGGGGGGGGGCAGTGCTGATTTCTGCTCATGAATCAATGTTCCTGTGAGTCCTATTTGCATCTAAACCAAATAACTGCACAGAATGTAGAACTGTTAGGGAACATATGTTGGAGAGGAAGATGTGATCACTCAGAGCTCACCTCCAGTACTGTGGAAGGAGTTCCTGTTCTGTTCTTCCTGGCCCTACTTTGTGCTTTGTGGGAATTTTGCTATAGGGTTTTCCACCATGGATCATGGATTATGTGATTTCCATTAGTCCCTTAAGATGCAGGAGAATGGGGAAAAGAGGGGATGGAATCAGAGAATCAAATTGCTTCTATTGACTTCTGTAGAAATATGTCTTCTATTTTCTTCATTATTTTATCTTTATATGTTATTTATTTTTCACATTTTTAACTTTATTATTATCACAGCAAATGTTTTCAGAGCAGTAAGCATTAGGTATTCTTCTACATGCTTCATCTATTTTACCTAATTCCAGCTTCACATCAATTCTAGAGGTAGGAACTACTATCAGTACCACAGGGTCCCAAAGGTTAAGTAATTTGCAAAAGTTAACATACATTCGCAAGTGATGATGGGGCCAGGATGGGATCCAGTGAGTTGAATTCAACATACCTTTACTTTTTCAATCACTGTCTTTGCATTTAGTGGTGGACTGTCTTATCATTGGCCTTATGATTACATAGAAATTTAGAGATTAGTTACGTGTTTCTATTGGGCAAAGATTAATTTCTCTAGTGAGCAGTGAATGAATGATGAGCTGCACCTATCAAATATCATGAGATAGAAAACCTTAGCTAACACACCTTGCTGCTCCCATCACAGTCTTCCAGAATGGCTGTGGTGTTTTCAATGGAAACGCATTTACTCAAGGCCACATTAATAA
>NW_007727875.1:196823-203940 GCF_000696425.1 Galeopterus variegatus | reverse complement strand
GTTCAGAAAACACAGAATATAAAACTATAATAAGGTTAAAAGATAGTTAATTTAATAGCTTAGCATTACTTAGCACTATACGATTTTATTGGTCGCTATCTCTAACAGAGACATAATGTAATCTTGCTAAAGTACAGCTTCAATCTGTCAATATAGGCCTGTGACTCAGCCACAGAGCCAACAAACAGAAGCTTTTAAATAACCCTTGCCTGGAATTCTGAATAGCGAATGAATAAAAGGTGGCATGAAAAGTAGTTATTTTCTTGTCTTAGGTTTATCTGATGCATACATTCAAAGGCAATGCGCATACTTGCAATTTAATCAAACCAAGGGTTACACAGCCTGTTTCCTAGCTGACCCCTCTAAGCTATTTGTCTGCTCAGGCACTGAATCACTGATAAATTGGGGCTGTGTTTCCTAGCTGACCCCTCTAAGCTATTTGTCTGCTCAGGCACTGAATCACTGATAAATTGATATCTTCAAAGGACAGCAGATTCCAACTGATCCCCTGTCAGAATCTTCCTAATGACTCAAGCAAGCTACAATTCATTACAGGAAAGTCACGGAAGCTAATACAGAGCCAAGCGTAAAGGCACTTTCTGGCAGGTCCCCAGGTTTCTAATGGATTTACAGGGTCAAACATGGAGGTAGCTTTCCATAAGTCACCATGTAATGCAGAAAAATGTTGATTTCCTTGCCCTCTTTGACATCCTGGGCAAGGCTAACGAGATGGTGGGTTAAAGGGCACTGTAGGCTTTTCAGATTTCCAGAATTGCTGTGCAGAGTTGAATCTACATTATATGTCCCAGGAAAGCTTCTCAAGCTGGGAGGTGGTGAGGTCTTTGTTGTCACGGACACTATTTGTGTTCCTTCCTGTTCTGTGGTCCTAAGAAAGAGCTTTAACTCTGGGTGCAGGCTGTGTAGCTCAGTTACAGGCTTCATAACAGGGTGCTGAATGTGTCAGTCCTCACTTTTACATGCATAGCTTAGCTTGTAAGAAAGTAAGGGGCATCTCTGGGGACCAGAAAATGCAGGAAAAAACTAAAAACAAGAGGGAAAATTGCAAATGTTGGTCAGCAAGGGACTTATCCCTTTGTAAGGACGGAAGAAAAACTTGGGCACGAAAAAGCCAGAGAGTTGGAACTGAGGTCTTCCACATAAAGATGGAAAACTAAAGAGTTAGACCCTCAGTGGAATGTTGTACTAGGAAAGCAGTTTACCATTAGCACAGGGAGACAACAGGGAAGCTAGATTCTGCCTGAATCAGAAACTTTATGCCAACCTTCATTAGGGTTTGGGATGAAAAGTTACATAACACCCTGGATAGAAACCTTCACAGATCTTCAAGGCTTAGAAACAAACATTAGAAATAGTACCAGGTTGGTAACTTTTGAGATGCCTGGCATAGGAAAAACACAAAGCAATTCTAGAAAGATTAAATCTTCATCAAAAATCCTCAGAAAAAAGCTCTATTCACAATTAAAAATGATAAATATGGGAGGAGACAATCCACCATTAATGAATGTGAGCAGTCACAGCCCCAGAGGATTCAACTACCAGAAATTTCAGGGAGGAGAGTGAATAGAAACGCAGGAAGGCAGAGTAATCCTGGAGTTTAATGCAAGGAAATCATGCCTCAATTGTTCTCTGGACCTTAGCAGAGATAAACATAAGCATCTGTATTTGTGGATCATGCAGAAAATATTCTATCTTCAGACGAGTTTGGAATACTCTGGTTTCAATCCGGCAGAACAGGTTGTTCTAACTCTAGAACTCAGAATCCTCAGGGTGTTAATGTTCAGCTTGCTGCTCAGAACAAAGAGTTTCCCAATTTATTTGATTATAGAACCCGATGGCAGCACAATTAACACTGCTCAGACAGTGTTTGGGAACCCCCAGTTTAATCGATTTCTTTGTATTTATTTTGTACAATCCCTTCCTCCAAGCATTGGAAGAAAACAGAAAACTTTTTAATCTCTTACATCCTCCTTCCTCTCTTCATCTGAAAACATGTTTCCCGTACTTTTTATCAGAAATTACTGGGGAAACTACTTTTCTTCATAGAGAAATGGTCTATAAAGTACTAAGAAAGTGTTATTCTTTAGTTCATTATAAATGGTTTTTAACTTTTTTGTTTTATTTTTAAAGAATTGCTTTTATGCTTTTATTGTAAACCATTTTAACTTTTAAAAAAAAATCAGGCAGTGCATAAATTATAAGTTATCCATGTTCAATTATTTCATTTTCCAATTTCATGCTTTTATTGTAAACCATTTTAACTTTTTTTAAAAAATCAGGCAGTGCATAAATTATAAGTTATCCATGTTCAATTATTTCATTTTCCAATTTAGAAGGTGAGAATTTCTCATACTTTATTACAGAATTGTTAAACATTAGGCTGTTTGCTAATAGTTTAATCCAATGTAAGAACACATCATTGGCAAGGTTCTTTTATTATTTTTAAATATTTTTGGTTAAACAATAAATTATTTGTTCTCTTAAAAAATAAAACAAAAACTCACTGGATTTAAATTCCTAAGTTTGTAGGTTGAAAGCTGGGAAAACACGAAGCAAGTAACAAAAAGAAGTTGTTGAGTTAATTTTTTTGGTAAGATTCTTTATCCAAAATAATGGTCTTGCTAATCATATTCCGAGTTACGCAGAGAAAGAGCCACTTTTTTTTTTTTTTTTTTTTAGGGGTAACACTTCCTACTGATTACTTCAGAAGGGAGCAAATGACATCTTTATTGAAATTTGTCTGAGGAAGGCAGCAAATAGTGAGAAAAACAGAAGAAATGCATTTGTTAAAATCATTTAAAAATATTTGCTGTATTTTGATATATTACAGTTCAGGCAGAGGCAGAAAGCAGTTTCATTAGGAGAGCTCTGCAAAAAATTCTTGGGAAATACAAATTAGAATCACAGTGGAGACAAAAGGTAGTTTTTTAGTTCCCTCTGGTGGCCAAAGCTTAGAAGTGCTCTTGCTGAGATTCTGTGGTGTTAGCACAGGAAAAAATTACTGTGTTGAGAATTCCTTTCTTTTCCTTTCAGTAGATGGAATTAAAAAATGTAAATTCATTTTAGAGATATATTAGACATATTATTTGAACAGTGTATATAAATTCATGCTGTTCTTTCTAATGAGTGACTTAAGGTAAAGTATCAAGTCGAGACAACTGAAGTAGTTGCTATTCTATTTTGACCTATTAAAATGGCAATTTGATAATATGTTATGTTATTTGTAAACAGGTCACATATACTTAGTGGAATTTAAATAAAAAACAGACAAATTTGTGGACTAGTTTCCTGTCTTTCTCTTCCTTCCTGGATTTCTACAACATTGTCAAGGGGAATGACTTTATTAAGTCCTTGTTACCAGATTTGCCAGGCAGAGAGTGGTTGGTTTATACAATCTACTTCTAGGAAGAACTGAAAATACTTGGCCGAAAAGAGCAGACTTACTGATGGCCAAGATTGAGAACTTCCTGAATAAAGATAAAGGAAACTCTAAAAGGAAACAAAATAACACTGGGAATATTTATAAGTAAAAATTAAATTAGAAATATAATAAAAGAGGTTAGAAATAAACACAGCTGGGGAAGAGCTCTGGGTGAAGGCTTGACTAATCACCCTGAACCCATTCTTTGGTAAACATTCTCATGTCTTACCAACCTCTTCAAATGAAGCTTCACTTCTAGAATGTGTTTAAAATGGCTTTCTTCCAGTTTCTCCTCTTCCTTGATTTCTTCTTAGCTTTGTGCTCTATTCAAGCTATCTGGGTTGGCTTCTCTTTTGTATCTTCCCTTGTGCCCTGGAATTTTATCTGCTATTCTCTGACAATTTCTGTTATTTTTAAACCCTGTTTGAAGTCTTAAAATATCCTAATTAAATCATGCCATCCCATTGCTTAACCGTGCTCAAAACTTCCTATTACACTTAGAAGATTGAAAGAAGGAAGGAAGAAAGGGAGGGAGGGAGGGAATGAAGACAGACAGTTCCTGCTCTGCCTACAAGGACCTCTGTGATCTGACTCCTGCCTCCCTGTTGACCTTCACCTGGTGCCACTGCTCCCTCCTTCACACCCTGACAACAGTGTCCACGTTCTTCTCAGTTCCTGAATGCCTCAAACTTTCACCTGTCTTAGGTTTTGCACTCACTGCATCTTCTTAAGAGCTTGGCTGACATTTTGTGTTTCAGGCCCAGGTTTCAAAGTCACTTTTTCCGAGAGGATTTCTTTATGAATTTTATTTAGGGGACACTTGGGGCATGTTCCCTAAATGAGAGAAATTTATTTTGTATTTACTCTTTACTTGCTTATTTGTTTCTTTCTTCCCTATTCAACATTAAGCTCCATAAGGAAGGGATCAAGACTATTTTATTATCACTCTGTGATCCAATCTGAAATACTGCCTGGTCTATTGATACGTAATAGGTATCTATTGAATTAATCAATGAACATGACCACCCTGATAATCTTCGTCAAGTTTACCTATATTTAATTCTCAACCATGCTTTGTGCCATTGGCATTCGTACTTGGTGTTTATTTATAATGTAGTAATTCATCCTTTCCTACATATTTTTAAAAGAGTTTTGGTGTTTTGCTTTTACAGAGTAACATTTTAAATTACCACTTGGACTTACCACACCATTAGCTCTCACAATGGGAGCCTTTAAGTCGGGAAAGACATTCTCCAAGTACCATTTGAAACTTTTGCATTTCAGTTGCTTCCGAAGTTCCCTTTGTTGAGTGAGGTTGCCGACATCTAGCCCTTGGTCTATGAGGTGATCCCCATGGCCGTAGAATAGCTCCTTATACTCATCAAGCCAAACCTCAGCAACCCGCACCAAGTTCTGCTCCACCGTCTTCATCCGGTCTTTGGGGAAGGAATATGGATTGTCATTTCTGAATATGTGGCCCACTCGGGAACAGGGAATAATCTCAATTTCGCCACCACACATCCACACCTGGAACAATTTAATGATAAACATCAATTATCAAATGACTGTCCACAAATCACAGGCATGAAAGCAGCTGGCAACTTTGTTTCCCTCCGTTTGAGTAGCACTCTCCATGCTGAAAATACTTCTGTAATAGTAAAGTAAACTCTGCTGGTTGATTAATTTTTGCATATTGCTGTGGATCATTTTAGGATTAGTAAAATATCATTTTTTACTTTCTTAAGCTGCAGTGTAAATCTTTTTTTTTTTCTAAAGAAATCTCCACTGAATCCCAATGTATAAAATGTGCAATATGAGTCCCTGTTTTGGTTGAATCAGGGAAAGGAGTAGAGATGTCCATTTGTTCACCTTCCCCTTCTCTCATCCTGGGGAGACCCATAAGGCTTGTGGTGCACACCTCAAAAGCCACTCTTTGTCATCAGGAGCTCCAAAGTCACACTCCAGTTAATGCAGACCCCCCAACCCCATAAGAAAGCAGCCATTTTTTGGATGTTGTCTACTAGTGCTGGTGCTAAGGCTTTCTTAGATCTCAATAAATGATTACATAAATGATCGTACAGAGTGTCCAAAGGAGCTGCATGGTGGGACAAACTTGGCTTGTTAATGTAAGAAAGCAGCCGTTTTTTGGATGTTGTCTACTAGTGCTGGTGCTAAGGCTTTCTTAGATCTCAATAAACGATTGCATAAATGATCGTACAGAGTGTCCAAAGGAGCTGCATGGTGGGACAAACTTGGCTTGTTAATGGCCTGCTGTACAGGTACATTTTTGTATTTCTGTCATTTGTAATCTCCATGATAACCCATTACTGAAAGATTCTGTTACTTTCAGTAATTAGAGAGATGTTTCAGAAGAGTTATTTTGCAACAAGTACAAATCCCATAGCATTTACGCAGAATGGCAGAAAGTCATTTCCCCCATATTTAGATGCAGAAACGGTGTTGTGAAATATTAGGAAACTCTAATAAATTTAATGACAGTGATTGATTCTTCCAAATTCAATCTGGGATATAAAAAAATTAACCCAGAGACTAAAATTTCTGTGAAATTTCCTCCCAGTAGCAGTCACATATCTGATCGTATTAGTAAAATGAAACTATTTTAAAATGACAAACTCTTAATTGTAACGAAAATTTGAGAAACACTTGGTAATACCTTGAATGATAGCTCCATGTTTTCTCCACCCCAAACATCAAGGCCAGGGTCATATGTTCCAAGTTAAAAAAAGTAATTTTTATCGATAGAAAACAACCCCCCTGCCATGACGGGGCACCTACAAAGAGAAAAATTCGTTTGTAAACTTGTATCTCGTGGTAACTCAACTTTTAGGATTGGTCCCCTGTACATTTGTGTTGGAGTTAGGAGGCATTTTGGAACAGCTCCCAAGTACAGGGAGGTCCTAGGATTGAGTCACAAATAGCTTAAGTGATGAGTCCCTTGTTCATGGCAGCAGAGCTTGACTAGGGTCAGCAAAGATGTGGCCTAGAACTAGGATTCTTATTTGTCCATTGTACTCTGACACAAACTCTCTAGGGATGTTATTTTTAACAACACTTATTCAGGCACTGTTGTAAGTATTATATAAGCATTAATTCAGACTTCACAAAAATCCTGCATGTATGTACCATCACTGAGAAACTGCAGCATGGGAAATGTAGGAAACTTTCCTAAGGACAGCAGACAAGTATATGACACATCTGGGCTTCACACTTAGGTGGTCTGCCTTGACTTGCTGCACTCACACTCCACTCTCCTGCCTCTCAGCCAGAGACAAACTTTACTGACAGCTTGTTATATGGTAAGCACTTTATATATTAGCTGATATAATTCTAAAAACAATTTAAGTGGTAGCTGCTTCTATTAGTCTTCATGTGAAAACGAGGAAACAGAGACTCAAACTGGTTAAGTAAACTCTGTGTTCATCCACTAGTAAGTAGTGTATTGAGATTCAAACCAGAAGAGTCTGACTCCAGAATCTTCACTGCTATTACTGATCGTGGAGGCTAGAAGCTACATTTTAGTCAGTAGGTAGACAGGCAGTATTTACTTCCCATGGTGGTCACCACTGAGCCAGCTGAAAGTCATTTCTGTGGAGAGCCTGCTTTGTGTTTAGGGTACACAGTGACCTCAAAGTGAGGTGATTCACACCTCTCTCCCCT
>NW_007727875.1:192039-196540 GCF_000696425.1 Galeopterus variegatus | reverse complement strand
GTAAGCACTTTATATATTAGCTGATATAATTCTAAAAACAATTTAAGTGGTAGCTGCTTCTATTAGTCTTCATGTGAAAACGAGGAAACAGAGACTCAAAGTGGTTAAGTAAACTCTGTGTTCATCCACTAGTAAGTAGTGTATTGAGATTCAAACCAGAAGAGTCTGACTCCAGAATCTTCACTGCTATTACTGATCGTGGAGGCTAGAAGCTACATTTTAGTCAGTAGGTAGACAGGCAGTATTTACTTCCCATGGTGGTCACCACTGAGCCAGCTGAAAGTCATTTCTGTGGAGAGACTGCTTTGTGTTTAGGGTACACAGTGACCTCAAAGTGAGGTGATTCACACCTCTCTCCCCTCCTCCACCACTTCTGCACACCTTCTATCTGTACCCCAGTTGTCCTTACCAGACTATCCAGACCACATTCTGTTCCTAACATTATGTTGAATGGGATGAGCTCAACCACTATATTGACCCTCAAAATGGGAATCTAAAAAACACAGAGAAGTTCTTTAGGTGTGGGATTAGCACAAGGGTGTTAAATTTAGGCAGAGCTGGGTTTGAATACCAAATTTTTCTTCTATTAGCTGTGTAACCCTGGGAAAATTACTTAACTTTTTAAGATCTCAATTTCCTCCTCTCTGTAAGGTGAATATGACCACTTCCCTCCTAGAGTTATGGAGCGGTTTAAATGCCTGGCACACAATGCTTACTAAATAGTAGAAGCCCCTCTTCACTCTCTGGGGGTATTAATTTGAAGGCATCACACCTGGCAAGGGAAGAGGAATGATTCATTGAGGGGTAAGTTTGGAGAAAGCATGCTGCAATGCAGTCTGCCTTCTCCCGGGGATTGCTAGCTTGTGTCTGCTCAAGTTCTCTCTGCAACAAGGAATGCTTCCGCACTCCTGCTGCCCTGCCTACAGCTGGCTGAGTGTCTGTGCTGCACGTCTAGACTCTGGGGAAGTAATAGGAGGCTCCCATGTTGGCTTCAGGTTGAAGTTGTGTTCTTCAATCCAATTTCTCTAGTAATAAAGCCCAAATTTTAATTCACATCCAGCTTCTGTGTCTATTTCTTAATTCATTTTTTTCCCATGGAGAGGTCAGGATTACACTGTTAACAAAAATCCTAACCATATCTATTATAATAATATTTCTATTACTATTATTTACTTTTAATTTTTTATTATGTTTACTTTAGTATTATATTAAACATAAGTCTACTTTATGTGTGTATAGATAGTATTTATACAGCCCATTCAATTAGTTTGTATTTCTTAGGTTGTAAATCCTAGGGAACTGGAATAGCATTAGTGAATTTTTCTGGGTTCAGGGCTGAATAGGGTGCAATTGACCATTTAAAAATGAGTTTTGATAGTAGGAAACTAATTTCTCAGGGAAATTGTGTTCGCTTGCAGAGAAGTTCTTTAGGTGTGGGATTAGCACAAGGGTGTTAAATTTAGGCAGAGCTGAGTTTGAATACCAAATTTTTCTTCTATTAGCTGTGTAACCCTGGGAAAATTACTTAACTTTTTAAGATCTCAATTTCCTCCTCTCTGTAAGGTGAATATGACCACTTCCCTCCTAGAGTTATGGAGCGGTTTAAATGCCTGGCACACAATGCTTACTAAATAGTAGAAGCCCCTCTTCACTCTCTGGGGGTATTAATTTGAAGGCATCACACCTGGCAAGGGAAGAGGAATGATTCATTGACGGGTAAGTTTGGAGAAAGCATGCCGCAATGCAGTCTGCCTTCTGCTGGGGATTGCTAGCTTGTGTCTGCTCAAGTTCTCTCTGCAACAAGGAATGCTTCCGCACTCCTGCTGCCCTGCCTACAGCTGGCCGAGTGTCTGTGCTGCACGTCTAGACTCTGGGGAAGTAATAGGAGGCTCCCATGTTGGCTTCAGGTCTAAGTTGTGTTCTTCAATCCAATTTCTCTAGTAATAAAGCCCAAATTTTAATTCACATCCAGCTTCTGTGTCTATTTCTTAATTCATTTTTTTCCCACGGAGAGGTCAGGATTACACTGTTAACAAAAATCCTAACCATATCTATTATAATAATATTTCTATTACTATTATTTACTTTTAATTTTTTATTATGTTTACTTTAGTATTATATTAAACATAAGTCTACTTTATGTGTGTATAGATAGTATTTATACAGCCCATTCAATTAGTTTGTGTTTCTTAGGTTGTAAATCCTAGGGAACTGGAATAGCATTAGTGAATTTTTCTGGGTTCAGGGCTGAATAGGGTGCAATAGACCATTTAAAAATGAGTTTTGATAGTAGGAAACTAATTTCTCAGGGAAATTGTGTTCGCTTTGGTAATCTATTGGCTAGAGCTGTAATTCTTGATATTGTATAAGAATGACAAGATAGAGCTGTTTTGTGGAATTGTTTTCTATGCCTTTACAAAAAAGACACATCCTGATTTTTCATCTCAAATTTCACATACTTACCTTATTATATCAGTTTCTTTAATTCTGTTTTTTGCAACAACATCTGGAGGAATTGTTCTCCAACCAAAGTTCATGGGCCATGTAAAGATTCCTCTTTGAAAGTTGTCCACTGTCATGTAACTAATCCAGGGAAAAAACAAAGTGCTACCTAAGATTATATACATCTTTACATATTTTGCCAACTTGGCTCCACGACTTATTCAAATGAATGAAACAAGTGCTTATGCAGATGATTTTAGATCATCACCTTTTAATAACAGTTCAAGAAAGTTTATGAGCACAACTTGCATTAGTGACTAATTGGATTGCTTGTGTTTAACGTATACTTTTCTTTTTAATAATATCCTATCCGTTTTTTGAGTAAACAATATAACAACAATTTAGGAGCACATATATGTTCTGCACAAAAAGAAAACTAAACTTTAGGAAAATAAATATTTTGGGGTTCAGGTGAATACAAAGGGGAAAGAGCTAGATAGTGAGTATTAGGATTTATTGGTATGTAGAGTTAAAAATTTATAGACCAAATAGATCATTGGATTGACAAACTCTGATCCCAAGATATCTCCATTTATTTAAGTGGATAAACTGTGTATTTCTTAGGTTTTCAAAAATGTGCATATTAGGAGTATGATCAGCACTTTCTACTGCTGGGGTTAAAGGTGCACTTAGAATTATCTTGTGGAATATGTCAATATTACCTCATATCCTTGTCATTGATGACTTCGATTACTGGACAGGCCACTTTCTTTCNTCCTAGGAGTCATGTGGGGCAAGCATAATTTATGTTGGGAAAAAATTGATAAGCCACTTAAAGTGGGTAATGAGACTCTAAAGGGAATACTTCATATTAAAGGTAGTTGCTAAAGTCATTCTAAAGAGGGCAGGTCCCATTAACTCTGGGAATGATGGATGTGGGACTTTGCTTTTCAGAATAGAGACTTTGAAATTACAAGTTTGGCCTTAGGAATGATGAAGAGGAAAAATCTTTTCACATATTGGGGATGAAAAAAAATTAAAGTGGAGGAACCAGAAGGACTAGGAGGTACTATTAAAAGAATTACGGGAGAGGGAAATATGGAATAGGGAGTTGTTGTTTAATAGGTATGGAGTTTTAGTTTTGCAAGATGAAAAAGTTCTGGAGATTGTACAACAATGTAAATGAACTAAACACTATCAAACTGTACTCTTAAAAAATGCATAGGATGGTAAATTTCCTGCCCCTAGCCATTCACCTCTCTCTCACCCTGATCACCAAGGCCATGAAACAGAAGGAACCCTTCATTCTGGACTCCTTCAGCAGGCAGTGAGATGATCTGTCTACTCTGCTCTGCTCTGATCTATACCCCAGTGACATTCCATGGGTAAAAAATGGAACACTGGAGGAGCCAGGGCTTTCTCTTCCAGCCTCTTTCTGATACTGTTGCAGTAAGAGATAAGAATTGACTGTTCCTTTCATTTTGGCTTATTGTTTTAATTGACTGTTGCAATACCTGGCTGCTCAGCTTAGCTCTTAACAATCCTATAATACCACTGAGAAGCTGAGGAAAGCCCTGGCTCCTCCAATGTTCCATTTTTTACCCATGGAATGTCACTGGGTGATGGACCAGAGCAGAGCAGAGNAAAGCCCTGGCTCCTCCAATGTTCCATTTTTTACCCATGGAATGTCACTGGGTGATGGACCAGAGCAGAGCAGAGTAGATCTGAAACTATGAAACTACTAGAACAGAACACAGGAGAAACATTACTCAAAATGGGAGTGGGCAGCACTTTATTGAGCAAGACTAAGAAAGCACAGGAAAGAGTATCAGAAAGAGGCTGAAAGAGAACAAAGAACTTATGTTATTTTTCAAGGTTGTACAGCTAATAAGTGGCAGTGTGGTATTAGAAAATAGGTAGCTCATTCTATAGACTATGTTCCTTTGTCGATAGTGTCGCTTGCTGTGCAGAAGCTTTTCAATATATTTATAGCATATTTTGAAGACAGGAACTGTGATACCTTCAACTTTGTTCTTTTTTAATTAATTAATTATTTTTT
>NW_007727875.1:181060-191068 GCF_000696425.1 Galeopterus variegatus | reverse complement strand
GCTCTGCTCTGCTCTGCTCTGGTCCATCACCCAGTGACATTCCATGGGTAAAAAATGGAACACTGGAGGAGCCAGGGCTTTCTCTTCCAGCCTCTTTCTGATACTGTTGCAGTAAGAGATAAGAATTGACTGTTCCTTTTATTTTGGCTTATTGTTTTAATTGACTGTTGCAATACCTGGCTGCTCAGCTTAGCTCTTAACAATCCTATAATACCACTGAGAAGCTGAGGAAAGCCCTGGCTCCTCCAATGTTCCATTTTTTACCCATGGAATGTCACTGGGTGATGGACCAGAGCAGAGCAGAGTAGATCTGAAACTATGAAACTACTAGAACAGAACACAGGAGAAACATTACTCAAAATGGGAGTGGGCAGCACTTTTTTGAGCAAGACTAGGAAAGCACAGGAAAGAGTATCAGAAAGAGGCTGAAAGAGAACAAAGAACTTATGTTATTTTTCAAGGTTGTACAGCTAATAAGTGGCAGTGTGGTATTAGAAAATAGGTAGCTCATTCTATAGACTATGTTCCTTTGTCGATAGTGTCGCTTGCTGTGCAGAAGCTTTTCAATATATTTATAGCATATTTTGAAGACAGGAACTGTGATACCTTCAACTTTGTTCTTTTTTAATTAATTAATTACTTTTTATTGAAACGATTGTACATATCTGTGGGGTACAGTGTTGAATTTCAATACCTGTGTGCAATACGTTGTGTTCAAATCAGGATAATTGGTATATTCAGCATTACACAATGTAATCATTTTTGTGGCCATTTACCAATTTCTCGCTACTCCACTTCCATTTTTCCACCCCTAGTAGACTCAGTTCTATTTTCTCCTTTTGAAAATTCAATGTATTATTGTGACCATTGCATCTTTCCTTCTTCCTTTTAAAAATGTATTTGTTTTATTTTTAGCTCCCACTTATGAGGTAGGATATGTTGTATTTCTCTTTCTGTGCCTGGCATATTTCACTTAATGTGATTTTCTCTTAAGTTCATCCATGTTGCTGCAAATGGCAAAATTTCATTCTTTTTTATGACAGAGTAGTATTCCATTGTGTACATATACCATGTTTTTTTTTTTTTTAATCCAGTCGTCCCCTCAATGAACATTTAGGTCAATTCCAACTCTTGGCTATTGTAAACAGAGTTGCAATAAACATGGAAATATAGGTAGCCCTTTGACATGATGATGTCCATTCTTTTGGGTATATACCCAGCAGTGGCACTGCTGGATCATATGGCAGATCTATCTGTAGCTGTTTGAGGAACCTCCATACAGTTTTCCATAGTAGCTGCACTAATTTACAGTCCCACCAGCAGTGTAGGAAGGTTCCCCTTTCTCTGCATCCTCATCAGCATTTGTTATTCTCTGTTTTTTTGATAATAGCCAGTCTAACTGGGGTGAGATGATATCTCAATGTGGTTTTGACTTGCATTTCCCAGTGCTTAGTGATGTTGTGCATTTTTTCATGTGTCTGTTGGTCATTTGTGTATCTTTCTTTGAGAAATGCCTATTCAGAAACTTTTCCCATTTTTTAAATGGGTTACTAGGTTTTTTTTTTTTTTTGTTGTTGTTGTTGTTAAATTGTTTGAGTTCCTTGTATAGTCTGGATATTAATCCCTGGTAGGATGTGTAGTTTGTAAATATTTTCTCCCATTCTCTAGTTTGTCTTTTCCCTGAGTTAATTATTTCTTTTGCTGTACAGAAACTTTTTAGTTTGATATGATGCCATTTGTGTATTTTTTTCTTTTGTTGCCTGTGCTTTTAGGCTCTTATTCATAAAGTCTTTGCCCAATCCTACTTCCTGAAGTCTTTCCCCTATGTTTTCTTTCAGGAGTTTTATAGCTTCAGGTCGTATGTTTAAGCCTTTAATCCATTTTGAGTTGGTTTTGGTATATGGCAAGAGGTACAGGTCTGGTTTCATTCTTCTACATATGGATGTCCAGTTTTCCCAGCATTGTTTATTGAAGAGGCAGTCTTTTCCTCGGGGTATATGATCTTGGTACCTTCGTCAAAGATCAGTTGGCCATAAGTATGTGGTGATTTCTGAGTTCTCTATTCTGTTCCATAGGTTCGAGTGTTTTTATGCCAGTATCATACTGTTTTGGTTACTATAGCTTTGTAGTATAATTTGAAGTCAGGTAGTGTAATGCCTCTGACTTTATTATTATTTTTTGCTCAGGATTGCTTTGGCTGTTCAGGGTCTTTTGCTGTTCCATATGGATATTAGGATTCTTTTTTCTATTTCTGTGAACTTTATTATTATTTTTTGCTCAGTATTGCTTTGGCTGTTCAGGGTCTTTTGCTGTTCCATATGGATATTAGGATTCTTTTTTCTATTTCTGTGAAGAATGTCATTGGTATGTTGATGGGGATTACAGTGAATCTGTAGATCCCTTTGGGTAGTATGGACATTGTCACAATGTTAATTCTTCCAATCCAAGAGCATAGGATGTTTTTCCATTTTTTCATGTTCTCTTTCATTTCATTCAGCAGTGATTTGTAGTTCTCACTGCAGAGATCTTCCACCTCCTTGGTTAAATTTATTCCTAGGTATTTTATTTTTTGGTCACTATTGTGAATGGGTTTGCTTTCTTGATTTCTTTTTTCTGCTAATTTTCTACTGGAGTATAAAAATGCTACTATTTTTTGCATGTTGATTTTGTATCCTGCTACTTTACTGAAATAATTTATCAGCTCTAAGAGATTTTTGTAAAGTCTTTAGGTTTTTCTATATATATATAGGATCATGCCATCTGCAAACAGAGATATCTGCTGTCTTTGATGAACATAGATACAAAAATCCTCAACAAAATATTAGCAGACAGAATACAGCAACACATCAAAATTTATAAACCATGATCAAGTAGGATTCATCCCAGAGATGTAAGGATGGTTCAGCATACTCAAGTCAATAAATATGATACACCACATCAACAAAATCAAGGACAAAAACCATATGATTATTTCAATAGATACAGAAAAAACATTCAACAAAAGTTATCATCATTTCATGATTAAAAATTCTCAGCAAATTAGGTATGGAAGAAAAATATCTCCACACAATAAAAGCCACATATGACATACCTGCCACCAATATCATCTTGAATAGGGAAAAGCTGAAAGAACTTTTTAGGAACAGGAAAAAGACAAGAGTGCTCACTGTCATTACTCCTATTTAACATAGCATTGCTAGTACTAATCAGAACAATCAGGTAAGAGAAAGCAATAAAGGGCATCCAGATTGGAAAAAACTTTGTTCTTTTTGTTCAAGATTGCTTTAGCTATATGGGTTCCTTTGTGGTTCCATACAAATTCTAAGATTGTTTTTAATATTTCTGTGAAAAATGTCATTGGTTTTTTTGATAAGGACTGTGTTGAATGTGTATATTGCTTTGGATAAAATGGACATTTTGATGATGTTAATTCTTCCCACCCAAGAACATGGGATGTCTTTCCATTTCTATCCTCTTCAATTATTTTTCACCAAAGTTTTAGTTTTCATTGTAGAGATCTTTCACTTCCTTGGTTAAATTTACTCCTAGGTATTTCAATTTTTTGGTAGCTATTGTGAATGGCATTACTTTCTCCATTTCTTCTTCACCTATTTCATTATTGGCATATTGGAAGGCTACTGTCTTTTGTGTGTTGATTTTGTATACTGACACTTTACTGAATTCATTTATTAGTTCTAGAATTTTTTTGGTGTAGTCTTTAGGTTTTTCTATGTATATGATTATGTCATCTGCAAATAGGCTTAGTTTGACTTCCTCCTTTCCAATTTGGATGCCCTTTATTGCTTTCTCTTTCCATATTGTGCTGGCTAGCACTTCCAGTACTGTGTTAAATAAGAGTGGGTAGAATAGGCATACTTGTCTTGTTCCATGTATTAGAGGCAAAGTCTCTGTTTTTTCCCATTCAGTATGATCTCAGCTGTGGGTTTGTCATATATGGCCTTTATTGTGTTGAGGTACATTCCTTCTATATGTAATTTGTTGAGTGTTTTTATCATGAAGCAGTATTGGAAGTTTTCAAATGCCTTTTCTGCATCTATTGAAATGATCATTTTTTCCCCCTGCATTCTGCTGATGTGATGTATCACATTTATTGATCTGCATATGTTGAACCATCCTTGCATCCCTGGGATGATTCCCACTTGATCATGATGAATGATCTTTTTAACGTGTTGTTGGATTCTGTTTGCTAGTATTTTACTGAGGCTCTTCTCACCTGTGTTTTTGATCTATAGTTTTCTTTTGTTTGTTGTGTCCTTTCCTGGTTTTGGTATGAGGTTAATGTTGGCCTCATAGAATGAGTTTGGAAGTATTTCCTCCTCTTCAATTTTTTGAGAGTTTGAGAAGAATTGGTGGTAGTTCTTCTTTAAATGTTCTGTAGAATTTGGCAGGGAAGCCATCTGGTCATAGAGTTTTCTTGTTGGGAGACTTTTTATTACTTCTTCAATCTCATTACTTGTTATTGGTCTGTTTAAATTTTCTGGTTCTTCATGGTTCAATGTGTATGTGTCCAGAAATTTATGCATTTCTTCTAGGTTTTCCAGTTTGTTCACATAAGTTGTTTATAGTAGTCTTATGATCCTTTGTATTTCTATTATCATTAGTAATGTCTCCTTCTTTCATTACTGACTTTATTTCTATTAGTCTTCTCTCTTTTTTTCTTCATTAATCTAGCTAGCAGTTTATTGATTTTGCTTATCTTTTTGAAAAAAAAATCTCTTTGTTTCATCCATCTTTTGTATTTTTTAAAATCTCTAATTGATTTATTTCTGCTCTGATTTTTATTTCTCTCCTTCTACCAATTTTGGGTTTGGTTTGTTCTTGTTTTTCCAGCTTCTTCAGGTGTAATGTTGGGCTGTTTATTTGAAGTATTTCTTCTTTTTTGATGTAGGCATTTATTATTATAAATTTCCCTCTTAGAACTGCTTTTGCTGTATCCCGTAGGTTCATTATGTTTTCATTTTCATTTGTCTCAAAAATTTTTAAAATTTCCTTTTTGATTTACTCTTTGACCTATTCATTGTTCAGGAGCATGTTGTTTAATTTCCATGTATTTGTGTGGTTTTTAGTATCCCCTTTGTTGCTGATTTCTAGTTTCATTCCATTGTGGTCAGACAAGGTAGTTGATATCATTTCAATTTTTAAAAATTTGTTGAAACTTATCTTGTGACCTAACATGTAACCTGTTCTTGACAATTTTCCATATATTACTGAGAAGAATGTGCATTATTCAGCAGTTGGATGAAATGCTCTATATATGTCTGTTATATCCAATCAGCCTAGAGTAGAGATTACTTTTGATGTTTCCTAGTTTATTTTCTGTCTGGATAATCTGTCCTCTGCTGAAAGTGGGACATTAAAGTCCTCAGCTATTATTGTGTTGCAGTCTTTTTCTTCCATTAGGTCTAATAGTAATTCCTTTATGTAACTGGGTGCTCCAGAGCTGGGCCCATATACATATAGAATTGTTAAATTCTCTTGTTGAATTGGTCCCCTTATCATTATTTAATGGCTTTTCTTATCTTTTTAAAATTTCCTTTCTTGAAGTCTATTTTATTTGATATAAGTAGAGCTACTTCTGCTCTTCTAGTTCCTATTTCCATAAAGTATCTTTTTCCTATCCCTTTACTTTCAGATGGCATGTATCTTTATATAGGTGAAATGAGTTTCTTGTAGGCAGCATATTGTTGTTTCTTGTTTTATAATCCATTGAGCCACTCTGTGTCTTTTAATTGGGGCATTTAATCAGTCAACATTTAGAGTTATTATTGTTATATAGGGAATTGTTCCTGCCATTTTGTTCTTTTTTTTTTTTTTCTGGTTGTTTTATTGATACTTTTTTTTTCTTTTTTTCCAATCTCATTGTCTTCCTTTGTGATTGAGTGGTTTTTTCTAGCAGTGTATTTTGATTTCTTGCTATTTATTTTTTGTATGTCTTATACGTTTTTGCATTATGGTTATCATGAGGTTTACAATAGAACATGCTAAAGTTATAACAGATTATTTTAGACTAATAATAACTGTACATTGATATCTAAGAAAAAAACAAAATAAAACAAAACCAACTCTACACTTTGGCATCACCCCCCCCGCCACACACACACTTTTTGACAATTTGTTGTTTCAAGTTACATCTTTTGATATGACATATCTCTTATATGGTCATTGTATATGCTGGTGTCCTTTATTCTTCATACTAAGGATGTAAGTGGTTTATTCTTCACCCTTATGACATTGGAGCATTCTGAGGTTTTCTGTGAATTTATTTTACTAAAAAATTATGTACCTTCAAGTTTTTTCTTGCTGTTTCTTAGCATTGTCTTTTTTTCAGATTAAAGAACTTCCTTTAGCATTTCTCATAATGCAGATCTAGCACTGATAAATTCTCTTAGCTTTTGTTTGTCTAGGAAAGACTTTATTTCTCCTTCATATTTGAAGGTTAGTTTTGCTGGACAGAGAATTCTTGGCTGCTGGTCTTTCCCTTCAGCACCCTGAATATGTCATCCCATTCCCTTCTGGCCTGCAGGGTTCTACTGAGAAATCCACTGATAGATGTATTGAGGATCCACTGAATGTTATGTATTTCCTTCCTCTTGCTACTTTCAGTATTCTTTCTTGGTCTTTGGTTTTTGATAATTTGATCATGGTGTACCTTGGGGTGTTCCTCCTTAGATTGAATTTGATTGGTGACCTCAGATTTTCCTGTACCTGGATGCTGTCATCTTTCTCCGTACTTGGGAAATTTTCAGCCATTATTTTTTTGAATATGATTTCTATATCTCTTCCTTTTTTTCTCCTTCAGATATGCAATTATGCAAAGGCTATTTCACTTGAGAGAGTCCCATTTTTGCTGTATTTCTGTTTCATTTTTTTCTTATTCTTTTTTCCTTTTGCTTCTCTGATCTGGTAATTTCATATGTTCTGTCTTCAAGCACATTAATTCTTTCTTCTGTTAAAGTCCACTGTTGGAGCTTTCTATTGAGTTTTTCAGTTCAGATAATGTATTCTTTGTTTCTAGAATTTCTATTTTTTAAAAAATTGATTCAATTCCTTTGTCAAGATTCTTACTCTTCTCCTGGATTGTTTTCTAGATATCATTTAATTTTCTATCTGTATTTTCTTCTGACTCCCTGAACATCCTTAAGAGGGTTATTCTGAATTCTCTGTCAGACATTTCATAAATCCTCTGTTCCTCTATTGCTGGTGCTTCATTTGTTGGTATCTTATTTCTCTGTTCTTTCTCAATCTTTGTGTCTTTATATAGCTGCCTGGGAATTTGAGGAGACTGATGCCTCTTCTAGGTTTTATAGGTGTTCTTTGGTGGCATTAGACAATTACTGGTTAATATTAGAGCTTTGTCACTGGCTGTGGTTTTTCTTAATTCCAAAAATAGGGGAATTTCCTGTGGGGACCAGAACTTGAGTTCTGTGGTTCTGCTAAACTGCTGCTTTGCGGCTGATTCTTTAGGGAAGGCTTTTTGTTCAGACCAGATTTTAATTGTTGGCCTTTTAGTCACTTCCAGGTCTTGTGAGGTCAGATACACCTGAGCTATGTGGAAATTCTGGCTTGGGACTGATTCTTTACAGCAAACTGTGCCCCCTGCCATTTTATCTCCCTGACCACTCTCCAATGTGTGGGCCTGTGCAGATCAGAAGGAAGATCACTGCCCACACTGCACCCTAATGTTCTCCTGGAGGGCCAGCCTTCCTTCTGCACTCCAAATGCTTCCCATGGGTGGGCCTTGTGCAAGTCCCCTGTGATGGCTTACTGGCCTCTGGGTGGTTCCTTTGGTCGGCTGTGGCCCTTGCTCTTATGTGGGTCCACAGTACCCCTGCCAGTGGTCTTCCTAGCCTGAGGGGTGGCACAGTACATTCTGAGGCCCTCTTCTCCCCTGCAGATTCCAGGCAGCTTCATGCAAAGGCCATAGCTGCAGCTTTTGCTGGCTTCTGCTCCATGTGCTGCAGCTTATTCCTGCCTCTCACAGGACCAGCCCTGAAGTGGCCGGGACTTGAAACTGTTAGAGCTGTTTCTTGTTCCTCTTGCCACAGCTTCTCCCACCTTCACAAATTTTGTGGGTTTCTCCTCTTCTTCCCATGAACTCTAGAGGTCCCAGGTTGGCAGTCTTTGCTTTTTTTTTTTTTTAATTTTTTTTTCCTTTTTGTCTTTTTTACTGACTGGTAACGAGATCGCAACCCTCGGTGTTGTGCCCGCACCACGCTCAGCCAGTGAGCGGGAACCGGTCTCCACATGGGATCCGAACCCTCGGTGGGAGCGCCGCCGCACTCCCAAGTGGCGCACTCTCCAGTGCGCCACCAGGCCGGCCCACAGTCTTTGCTTTTTAATAGTTGTAAATTTTTCCATTGTGGGACAGAGTGATGTTGGGGACCATCTATTCCACCATCTTGATGGTCACTGTAAACTATCTCTCAGTTAACAGAACTCAGTATCACATTAATTGCCTGGTCAGGAATGGAATTTTTTTGCATGATGGTAAAGGGACTGACCTTAGCCAAGGTCTTGGTGGGGAGTGTTCTTGAGAAGCCTCTTTAGACAGAACCAGCTATGCTTGGCAAAAGCCCCTCCCTGAAGTCTCCTGCTCTTGGAGATAGCACTCGTATATCCTGATCACGCTGGGGGAGTCCTATTTTCAGGGTGTTATAGCTTGTTTGATCATAAAAGATCATTGTCCCCTAAAGGTATTCTTTCACAGACCTCTCCCCTGTTGCGGGAAGGCTCAGAGGGTCATCTAGGTGTGTAGGGCACGTATGCATGGTCTGCAAAGGCCTATTTGGCTACTGGTATAGAATGTGATAAAGACAGTCTCCTTTCTCTCACCATTCCTACTCATGGTCCATTCAGACTCAGAGTTTAAAGAGCAGTATCTACCACACCACCTATCCTTATCCCCATAGCAGGCTTAAAAGGCCAAAGGGTCCTGAATCAACTTCCTCTGCCCCCCGGGGGCAGCAGGATGGGTCCCCAAACACACACGATCCTCACAAAGATTCTCATCCACTGTTGCCAGGACCTGAGGGAAGCAGCATCTGCCCAAAACACAGTATGGAATTTTATACTGATTTATTTGGGGAAAGAGGAGAATCCTTCAATGCATGAATGCCATTGCTTTACTTTCAGACATCCTATTTTAAAATAAGATGTCAGTAGTGTGTTAGGTAAGAAAACAGGGAGCTCTCTGTGTAGCTGACTCTTGGTGGGATTTCTAATTGTGGTAGATATTATCCGTGGATATTGTACACACTATTTCTGATCATGAGAGGCTGAGAGGCACAGTGAAACAAGCATAGTATGGAAGTTACAAGCAACTACCCAACTCTGCTTTTCCTATGTTACTTAACTTCTTTGAATTTTATCTTATGGGGATATTTCTAAGATCTACCTGATACCTAAATTCTTAATAAATGGTTAATGTTATGTCCTATTTTTCAAAGAATGTTTAAGCTCAAGCTCAGGATAATTAACATAATCTGAATTGTAACCTGGCAGGATTTTATGTTTCCTAAGAGTAGATTCCAGTAACGCTGGATTGTTTGCTGTAGAGGATTCATAAAGCAAATGTACTTCACAGGACCTGGTTTTCCAAAGCCTTGCAGTTTCAATTATTGACCTTACAAAAAACAGGAAATTTTCCCCAGGCTATTTAGTCTGTGTTGTAAGATAAGAATCGTAACACAGCAAGGCTGCTGGTTCAAAGACAGACAGGTTACTAAATTGACATGGAAAGTTACTAAAAAGCTGCTGGAGGGAGAAGGAGTGTTTGCTAGATCAAGCTTTTGTTAGTGGATTGACTTAATTGCATGTTACCAGCTTCTATTGTTAAAACTTGTTTAATGGTGCTTAGCAAAACCCCACTGATGTCTCGTCCTATAATTTGCTGGTCTAGAGAATAAATGCAGGAAGAGAACCCAAATTTGTGGTTAATTTCCCAAATGGAAGCAATGCCTCATTCTTGAGGGTTATGGGATATTAACC
>NW_007727875.1:175538-180436 GCF_000696425.1 Galeopterus variegatus | reverse complement strand
TGAGGGTTATGGGATATTAACCCCTTTCTGGGGCTTCTCACTGCTCAGAAGAGATGGGCTTTGAGTGATCTTTGATGGCTCTGTCACCCAGGAAAAAGGGGTGACAAGTCCGTGGGAGGCAAAGCAACAGTTTGCAGATGGGTTGCATTGTAACTTTTGTTTGTTTGTTTGTTTAATTTTTTTGGTCAGCTTGAAGCTCCTCAGTGTGCCAAACGACTTTGGCCCTTTGTTGAGTATTGACTCCCCATTTATATTTATTCAACCAGCATGGGATATTGCTGCCAGCACCAAGGAGTGCTAGAGTGTTATGTTTAGGATTCTTTGAGGGATGTGGACCTGGCTTGCCTTTTAATTTTACACAATGACTTGTAAGTGATGCTAAGAAAACCAGTTGTTTTACCTACAACAGAAACAAATTATAGAAATTTACAAAAAAATGTCCACCACTGCTTTTCAAGAGGCCTTGGAGTTGTCCAGGAGTTAGATGTCACTTGTTGTCCAGTTACTTAAAAAATTAGCCACTGAGTCTTTGGAAAGCTCACAGCAATGTCAAGAATTTTGCTAAATACAATGTCATGAAGGAAATCAGAATTTGATTTTTACTTCAATACTCAGTAGTGAACCTGCCTGACTGCATGCCTTCATATAGTGAATGATTTTTAGAGATCCATAGCCCCTGGCCTACTCATCAAATTTTGAAATCCTACTTGGTCCTTTCAACCTCCTCATTAACAGCAAGAAACTAATTGGACCTGATCTTTTTGTCTGAGTCAGATTCAGATGAAGAACCTAACATACCCAGAAACCTGCATGCATAGTGGACATTGCTCATGGTAAGAGAGCTTACTTTTTGGCCCCTTAATATTTTGTAGATGACTCTTTCAGAAGTTCAGAGAGGCTGATAGTACCCTGGGATCGCAATGGGCCACTTGACCTCTATTTCTGCGTGCTCTTGGATTTCAAACTTGCCCATCTCATCCTTGTCTGTTGCCTCCCTTTTCTTTGAATACTACAGGATAAGTCTTTAGGGAACAATAACTGTTAAGGCCTGTCAGATTTAAATTCTGGACTCAGATTCTTATCTCCAGTCTGTTGGCTTGGCTAAAGCATTCTAGAGAACATTTCTGCCTGGTGTCTTTGCTGATCTCTTCCTGCCCTGAGCAGTCTCCTGCCTATCTCTGCTTGTGAGGTCTGGAAATGCACAGGAGAGTTTGAGAGGACTCACCAGCCAGCTCTGCTCAATGCCAGTCCATGAATTACATTCTTGGCTAATGCTAAAATAGGATTCTGAATCCCTTTGAATTCACCATAGAGGTCAGGTGGACTTCAGGGTGAATGATGTATGCTTAGGCAAGGCTGTTGCTAATCCCATCTAGACACACCTTTCTGCTTCTTTCTAAACTGTTATCAACCGCCCACTAATGCTCCTAAAAGCATAGGCCACAGACCCTACCATCTATAGGGAGATAGGAACAGAAATTTTTTAAAACTTTATAGCAATTTTCCATAGGATTTATGAAATTATTATTTATTTACTGCTTTTACATGTAATAAAAATGTATCTGTTATGTATCTATTTTTATTTCTCTTTTAGGTAGTTTATTTGTATTATAATTTATGAAGGGGTAGAATCACAAAAAATTGGAAATTACGGGGAAAAAAATCCTTTTCAGAGAGTTTGAGAAGCATCTCTCCATTAGGTAGTGGCAAGCAATTAAGATACACCTAACTGGGTTTTTTTAAACTGAGAGTTGTCACCCCTTAGTGAATCATTAAACCAGTTTAATGAAATTGGCCAGAAACTAAAGAATAAATAACATAGATATTAGAATCCACTGCACATATTATTTGGTAAAATGTCTATTGAAGTTCTATGTGTAGTTACACATGTACTGTGTTGTGAAAACTTGTATCTTAACATGAGTCCTCATTAAAATAGTTTGAATATTTCTGCACTAAAACTGAACTAATGTTCTCAAGGGTATTAATGAATGAATGAGAAACAAATGTAAATTTTTACATTTGGATTTGTTAAACTCAAAGAAATTTTTTTATTGAAATAAACTGCAAGCACTTGAGTGAGCAGTTGCAACTACTTTTAATCAAGTTCATTACACCCCATCTGAAGACAACCCCCCATGTTGTTTAATGGTTTAGAATATTCTGGAGGTCATTACTAGCATACTCTGTACAGGCAGAGAAAATTTTTTTTATAAGCAACACGTTTTCAGTTCTGTATTCATCAACTTTCTGCATGTGGATGTCTAATTTTCATCTCAAACTTACATGAAAAAAATCAGAACTCAATTGTGATTCCAAACCTGCTCCTCTGACTATGGCCCCACCACCCATTGATTGTTCAGATTCCAATCCTAGGGTTTGTTTTTGATTTCTCTCATTCTTACTCTCTTCATATCTTGATGGCAAGTCCTATAAGCTTCATGTCCACAGTTATGAATCTGACAACTTCTTCCATCTGCCCTGTTACCTGCCTTGTACCTGGACAACTATATTAGCCTTCTAAATAGCCTCCCTACTTCCTCTCTCACTCCCTAATATCTACTCTCTACAGAGTGGCCAGGGTGACCTTTCATATATATATATATAGGCAGCTGGCTGGTACAGGAATCCAAACCATTAACCTTGGTGTTATCAGAACTAACCAAGTGAGCTAACTAGACATCCGAGCTTTCAAAATATAAATCAGACATTTTTACTCTCCTGTTTAATGTCCCTGATTGGCTTCACTTTATATCAAGAATAATGCCTACACTCCTTTATGAAAGCCTGCTTTTGCCTTTCTCCCCAAATGATTCTTCTACTACTCTTCCCCCGTGGTCAGTACCCATCAGACATAATGGACTTCTTTCTTTACCTTGAATATGCCAAGTTCATTTCTGCATTAGGACATTTGCACTTCTTGTTCTATTAGCCTGGGAATATGAGGGTACTTCAAAAAGTTAGTGGATTTGGAAGATAACACAAATGGAATTGAAAGATAACAAAACTCATTCCATGAATGTTTTGAAGATCTCTCGTATTCTTCACCCAGTTCTCAGCTCAAAAGTTACCTACTTGAAATATTTCTCGACTCCTATTTTTGCATTATTGGTAGACAATTACTTTCCAAAGGAAATTAAGCGTGGAGGGCCATTTAATTTTTCCAAATGCAGTCTCTCATTAAGAATCGTAGCTGTCACTGCAGCATTAATTTTGGTGTGATGCTTTTGTTGCTCACTTTAAATTTTCATTACAAAGAGAAGAAATTTGTTAGCAAGCCAATGGGATAAGAAGAGCTTCAAATCTGGGGTCTAGTTACAAGGAAGCAAAACACAGGTGAGCCGATAACTCACCATCAGAACATGCTTCAGTGTAAGCTGGTGGAGTTCTGCAATACCAGGGCTAGCAGCAACAGAGTGGTGGCTAAATGTCTACAGCAGCAAAGTGTAGCAGATAAGAGGGCAGACTTTGAAGCCAGGGTGTTTGGATGCCAATGCTGGCTTTACCACTGACTGGCTGAGGGAATTCAGGGAAGTTATAACTTCACTGAGCCTCTATGTTCTCATCTGTAAAGTAAATCAGTTAGCATAGAATGTGTTTAGAATGGTACCTGCCATATAGGGTCAGCTATTATTACAGAGCACAGATCCTTCCATAGAGAAAACGTAAAAATTAATCCAAATGTTTGATGTTATTTTTAGTATACTCGTAGACAAAAAATATCTACCTCCTCCCATTCAGTCACCAATGCCCACACACTGAAAAGAGGAGAGGAAAAGAAGGCATATTACTCTTTGGGAAGACATAAAGTACTATAGAAAGAACAGACAAAGGTCATGGAAGAGATGGGTGAGTATTTAAGAATTAAAGGATTCTGAAGTTTTCAAATACTGATGGGGTTAGGTCAAAAAGGCATAGGCTTGAAGGGGCTCCTAGTGGTAAAATTTGGGACAATTTGAGCACCAAAAAGAATAATGATGATAATACTCATATACTCATTAAATTTTAAAGCCACAAATCCATAGTAATGGGGGATGAAAGGGGACGAGCGGAAGGGAAGAAAGAGGGAGGTAGAGATAGTTCTTCATTACAAATAAATGCCAGCTAAAAAAAGAAGGAATTTCAGAAAAACTTTTTGGAGCCCCTAGTGTAATAATTGATTCAAGCAAAAATCATCAATGAATGTTAAGTCATTGGGTGAAGTATTGTGAGGAAACAAAATTTTATCATGGATCAAAATACCACCCCCAAAGTTACTTCTTACTCCCAAAAGAAAGAGCTAGCTGCCAACATTTTAACCAAGTTCTCAAAGTTAGTATCATCAACAGATGGGCAACCTGACACTATGTGCCTCTTGATATGAAGTAATAAGAAGATCACAATTCCAATCACCTATGCAGTAGAATTCTATGTAGTATTCATGCTAAAAACATTTATCCCATAGGAAACATGAGAAACAGAAAATTTCAGAACACAGTCAGTTGTACCAAACATATATAGCCTGTACTCTCCAAAATGAACAGAAACAACAACAACCCCCCCCCCCCCCGAATTCAGATCTGTTTTTACAGAAAACACTATGATTTATATCATTTGTATTATTCTAAAATCAACTGTTAGTGTGTTGGGAGCTCTGAATAGGTTCTATTATTTTCTTTATCATCAACTCTTTTACTATGAAAAACAAACAAGAGAAACTGAACCACCATGTTCTTTACAACATTAATTCCAATAGTCACTAATAAAGTAAGAGTCATTTAGTTCCATTCGCTTTTAAGTCATCAAGTCTTTGTTCTTTCTTTGCAAATTCATTCATTCAACAAATATATAAAGTGTCCTGTATGTCAGGGAGTAAAACGAAAAAGCTTTGTTTTTTGAATATTGACTCCATTTGTTCA
>NW_007727875.1:170189-175472 GCF_000696425.1 Galeopterus variegatus | reverse complement strand
CCCCCCCCCCCCGCCCAAATCACTGTAGCATGTAAACAAAGTGTGTGGAGTTGACTATTCTAGATTGAGAGACTAAGGAGACCAAATCAAATGTAGTGCATGAAACATAATTAGATACCGAATTTAAAAACACTCACACACACACAACATGTGGGGAGCAATGAGAACATTCAACAAGAGCATATATTAGGCGATATTTAGATACGAAAGTTGTTAACCAACTACAGAGATGCCTGCTGAAGTACTTAGGAGTGCAGTGTCATGATGTCTGTAAATTTCAGATTCAGAAAACAAATGTGGGCATATAAACGTGTCCGTGTATGTGTGTGACAAGGCACATATTGCAAAAGGTTAAAAATTGATGGAATTAAGTGATGGATAGATGGGTGTTCACTGTACTATTTTCTCAAATTTGTTTTTGTTTGAAAAACACTTTAAATTAAAACAAAAATGCAACCAAAACAAAACATGAGTATCATCTTACCTGTTGCATTCTGTGCTCCTGCCAGCCTGGCTCTTATTAAGCCGTGTCTCTCTTTGAGGTGAAGAATCCGAACTTTTGGAAACTGAGACATGTATTTGTCCAAATTATCTTTTAGATAGTCTATTTCAGAGTAAGGACAAACAGGGAAATACTTTAATTAACTAGCTCTGGATAGTACCAGAAGAAGTCCCTCCCCAACCGCCGTGTCAAATTCCAAAACTACGGCATTACTATGGCCACTAAATTTATTCAGTGGGCCTTTTTATTGAAAGGATTTTATGTGGATTCAATATTCTAAGGTGTCTGATTTCTCAAACCCCAAATCCTTCTTTTCATTGTTACAAAATTGGAAGGCTCATCTTTTCTGAGTATTTGTCAAGGCAGGAGCAGATTTACCTTAAAATAAATGAAGCTTAGACTTCCTCACAATGCCTCCCCAACCCCCACCCCTTGCAGAGACCTCCTCCAACACCCAGGGGAGAGGCTAAGCAGTGTGTGCAAACTGTAAAATTTGCAAAAGAAAGCTAGTGTAACTGTAGCTGGTTAAGATCATGGTCATTTCCTACTTTAACATCTCCTCTAAACACCTTTCCTCTCTTTTTCAATGGCTATAGAGGGATCCAGCTAAAGGAACATTCTGGGGCTTTTACAGGGTATACTTATGTGGTTTACAGTCACTTCTGTTCATAATTAAGCTATTGACAGCTATCCCAGGTAGGAATGGCTTCCAAAAATACTTTTGCTGCTTACTTTCCTACTAATTTTGTGTTCTTTTTCTTAGAGAGGACCCTGCAAACTGCATAAGCTTCGGGTCCCACAAAATCTGGATCTGCCCTGCATAAAGGGACTTTTATATGCTTAGTAATTGAATACTATTTCTGTTTATGCTTTTAAGGCCACTTCTTAAATTTTTCAACCAGTTTTCTTTCCTCTGGCATCTCACTGCTTCTTGAGCTTGGTGGGATTATGATAGGAATTCTGAGGCTAAAGAAACTGGCTCATGTCACAGTGGTCACAGACCAAGGCTAAGCTGTTTGGTTAATGTTGCCATTTCTTTGCTATTTTCTAAATTTCTGAAATGGGTTGCATTTTAGGAATTCAAAATGTGCAGTCAGAGGACCTGTGAGACCATCTACATACACAAGTTATTTGACAACCCAGAGTGAGATTCTTTGCTGTAATAAACAAAAACAAACTTAAAGCCCATGGTAGATTTTGCTTTTGAACTCTGTTGGAACCATGTGTGTCTGGTACCACTGGCAACTTGTTTTCTCCAAACTTAACTGAACATAGTATGCCTTGGTCTTGAGGAAGAAGCCATAGGATTTCCATTTCTTGGCTTTCCATAGAGTATAACTCTAATTCTAGTTACAAGTAGGGAAGGTATCCTATTAATTGTAGGGCATTTGCTTATCAGATTCCATAAAAAGGATTTGTGCAATTGTAGAGAACATCTTCTGGACTCTGACACTTCCAAGTGCCCATCTCCAAGGAGCTGTAGTTAGAAAATCTCTTCTCCATGGCAGGGGAGTCACAGACAGTTCCTCTGAGGGGAAGCCTGAGATTAGCTAGCTGAATAGAGTCCTGGATGACTTTTAATATCCCATAGATGCTTAGATGTATGTCTCTAAGGCTCTGCATAGAACAACAATTTAGCATTTCTAAAATGTTTGTGCAGTCAAATCAAGCTGTAATTTTGCCATCTAAACTGCTATTGTCTCTACCAAACTTTGACTTTTCAGAAGGAAGCCTGAGTGGTTTTCTTACCTTTGGTGCTGAAGTCATCCACCAGCAGAATCTCCTTGATGAGATGTGGAGGAGAGCGGTTGAGGACACTATGAACAGACCTCAGGAGAGTGGACCACACCTCATCCACAAAGCACATGATGACACTGGTGGTTGGGAGGTTATTGTGAACTAGCTGCTCTGCACACCTGGGCCAGAATATAAGCAGAGCACAAGAGATATTTAAACAAAATCCATATGTTCATTTTAAAAGTCATAGTGGAATTATGTGCACACACACACACATGCTGATGTTTATCTATCTCTCTATCATCCATTTATATATCAATGACTATTATATGATTTTATCATGTGCCTTTTCTTGGTGAGGGGTACATGCAAAATAAAAGAGCGGAAGAACAATAACCAGTAATGGTAATTGCTGTAAAGGAACTTACAATGCAAGACATGAGAACTTTCCGTGGTGGCATCACTCTGCTGTGGGAAGGACATGGGCTTTACAGGTGATTAGACAATATTTTACATTCTACCACCTATCTCAGATCTTTAACTGTTAATACTTTCCTTAGTCACTCTGAGCCTCAGTTTCCTTATATGAAAAATGAGGTGATAATACTTAATAGAGTTTTATAGCCTAGTGGTAATGCACATAAAAAGTCTAGCACAGTTCTTGACACAGGAATTCACTAAATGGTAGCTTCTGTTATCAGTATTAGATTTAAATGGTATCTTCTGTTATCAGTATTAGATTATATACTAAAGGAGAGCATTTTAACTTAAAGTTACCGAGTAGTTTATGATTGCCCTTCCAACTTGGCCATCTGCCAAGTGACAAAGGATATATTCTTTCTCCCACTCTGCATGTGAATATGTTTATAGCATAATATATGCCAAATAATTAAACTTTCTTCAGCTTCCCTATATGAATGGGGTTTTCTTGCTGAGACTCAAGGAGTAGCTGCCGTAGAAATCATTTTGGGGGCATAGAAATGAGAACAAGGCTACTGTGGGAGTCAGGGTAGGTAGGTTGCAACTGGTCTTGAGTTTTTTCCAGGCTCTGCAGTTCACACTGCCTCACTGCTGACATTCTTCCGTCTCCTGCCTGTGTTATTCTTCACAAAGCAGTGCCCAGTGGACACTCACAAAGAGTATTTACCATCCTGCTAATACAGCTATTTTTAGTTATATAAAAAAAATTGATGATGATGGTCATAAATACATATTATAATCACTCTGCATTATTTCAGTTGAAACCTCAAACCACCAGCATCTCTTTCCTTTTTTATAGATGAATAATTGAAATCATAGAGAGACTAGTCCTTGACTATATTGTTAGGAAATGACAGAGCTGGGACTCAAACTCCACTCTAATCTGGCTCCAGAAGTAAACATGCAGGAAGTCTTAAGTCCATAAGAATATGAGCAGCTGGCAGTAGATGTGGCATTTTGTGGAGCTGGTGCTTCTGCCAAATAACATGGCTACACTTTGATTATTCCATAAATAAGAAATAGATAAGAGTGAAAACTATAGTAAAACAAACCAAGTTTGCATAGCACTTTATTTATAGATGGCAAAATACTATTATGTACACAATTTAACTTAATCTTAGCAACAACTGCTTGAGACATATAATATATACATTCCTTTAAACAGAGCAAACTGAAGCTTTAGGAGTTAAGTGGCTTACCACATATTATTCATCTAAAAAGCATGTATATGAGAAAGTGAACAAATATAGTTTTCATTCCAATGCTAGTTTTTCTGTACTAAGAACATGGATTTTGGAATCAGATATGTGGTCAAATATCAGTTCCTCTAATTACTGGCTTGGAGAAGTCATATAACTTCTTTGAATCTCAATTTGCCAACTACAAAGCAGAGATTAAAAATCCACTTGTAAGATTAAATATAAATATTATATAAAACTCACCAAGTATATATATGACATGTAGCAGGTACTTAAGAAATGGTAGACAAATTCAGCTAAGCTCTGTAATTTCAGTGGTTCCTTAAAATAGTTGGTTATACTAACCAATAAAGCCTTAGGAAAACATACATATCTAATCAGACCAGAAAATTAATTTGGAAGGTTTGCATAGGGCTTGAGAATATGTGTCTTAAAAAATACACAAACAAAATAAAACAAAAAACCCAAACAAAAAAATGACTAACAAGTTGTCAATATGCCAGTTTGAGAACTTGAGCTCTAAGATAAAGTTAATTTATTCTTCTATTATTTGTAGCTAATCTTAAAAAAATAAATGAGTGCTGATAGGAACATGTTCTAAATTCTCAAGTGATATAACATAAAAATAACACAATTTGACCTGATATCTTGATCTAGTGATCAGGTACCTAATGTTACCATGAAATAGGAGGCTACCTAAACTAATCTTATTCTACACAAAGGATCAATGCATTGGCATTTCTGAATATTATGAGATATTCCTGACTTCATTTAAAGGCTGTTTTACTTTCTGATGGCTGCTATAAGACATTACCCAAAATTCTGCTTAACAGTTACTTCCTCAATATATTTCTTTCCTCTCACATTTTACTATGAACAGAAAGCAGATACCAGGGCACACCTTCAACACTTTGCTTGGTACTCTCCTTAGCTAAATATCCAAGTTTATCACTTGCAAGTTTTGCTAATTTTCAGGTGACTGTAGGACACAATTTAGCCAAGCTTGCCACCACTATGTAACATGGATCACCTTTTCTCCAGTTTGCAATAATGTGCTCTGTATTTCCTTTTTGGCCTTCACAAGAAGCACTTAAAATGTTCATATTTTTACCAACATTCTGTTCACAACAATATATATACTCTCAAAGATGATAGCAGATTTCTCTACTGCCTTCTAAGCCTGCATCTATAATATCCACATTTCTACCAATAAGCTCTTGAAGACAATCTAGGTGTTTTCTATCATGCTTCTGAAATTCTTTGAGCTTCTATCCATTATTTAATTTATTAGATATTACTTGAATAACACTTCCATATTTTTAGATATTTGTTACAGCAGCACCCCACTTCCTGATACCAAAATCT
>NW_007727875.1:168879-169721 GCF_000696425.1 Galeopterus variegatus | reverse complement strand
AACACTTCCATATTTTTAGATATTTGTTACAGCAGCACCCCACTTCCTGATACCAAAATCTGTATTAATTTCCTGTGGCTGCCATACAAATTATCACAAACGTGGTGACTTAAAACAACAGAAACATACTCTCTCAGAGGCCAGAAGACCAAAATCAAGGTATCAATAGGGCCACACCCTCTGTAGAAGCTCTTGGGGAGATTCTGCTTCCTGCCTCTTCCAGCTTCTGCTGCCATTTCCTGACTTGTGGCAGCATCACTCCAGTCTCTTCCTCTGTCTTCACATCACTGACTCCTCTGTGTCTGTCTATGCACACTGTATCTGGCTCTCTTTTATAAGGATGTGTGTGATTTAGGGCCTGCCCAGCCCTAAATTTAGGGCATTTAGGGCCTATCTAGATAATTCAGGAGACGTTCCTCCTCTCAAGATCCTTAACTTAATCACATATTTTGCCACATAAAGTAATATTCATTCTTTGCCACGTAAGATAATAGGCACAGGTCTGGGAATTAGGAGGTAAATATATCTTGGGAGGAACATTTCTTTCAGCCTGCCACAATGGCTTAATAAGTTAAAGAAATATGTTCTTTCTGAGAGAGAGAGACAGAGAAATGACACATCTATTATCTCTTTGAATAGGTGGGTGCCCTCCCCACCTTCCAACAGAAGGTAGGTTTACTTTGATTTTACAGAATTGTTAAAGTAGTCATACTTTTTTTTTTTTAACTTCATTTGGAACATCTTTGAAGTTTAGGAATTTATGCATTGAACTCCATGAAAGTGTTACTTAGGGATACCAAAAGAGAAGAAAAATATGAAATGAGGGATTTCCAAGAATTAAA
>NW_007727875.1:160587-168215 GCF_000696425.1 Galeopterus variegatus | reverse complement strand
AATTGAAGGACAATTTTATAACTAGACAAGTTTTAAACTCTGAAATTTCTTCCAAAAAGAAAAAAAAATCTGTAAAGTAAGACTCCAATTCTCAGCATCTCTGGTGGTGAACATTAAAGACCAGAGTGATGGAACCAAAGATCCTCAAGGAGGGAAGGGGTGGGGCTGAAGTATGATGAATTAAAGACAAAAAGGTACAAGAGGGAGTGGGGAGAATTTTGTAAATTATTTTGGAAGAAAACTTAAAAAGTTAAAAAATAGGAGACTAGCCAATAGGATGCAGGACAAATTCATCATCCCCGTTTCCCCTCTCTCTCCTGAGTAGAAAGGGAGAGAATCACATTATGAGTCTGGAGGCAGGTACAGGTAGAGTTGAGGGTGGAAAAAAATCAAAGATCAATAGGATTTTCAATTGAAGCAAAGTCTCCTTGAATTAATCAGCCTTACAGGGGCAGTTGATGCAGCTGAGAAGCCTAGCCTCCTTCAGTCACTCTCCTTTTTTTTTTTTTTTTTTAGTCCCATGAGACACTACACTCTCCTGTTTTTCACCCATCACTGGCTTCAGTCTCCTTCTAAGCTTTCCCCTCCCCTTCTTAATCTCTGAACAGACCATTCTCAGAGCTGGGTCTTGGGCTTTGTTTTCTTCTATGTACTATGTCACTTTATGATCCCATCCATGCCCACAGTTTTACATGTGATAATATCTTCCAAATTTATATCCGAGTCAGATATCTCCTCTGAATGCCAGACTCATATATTCACCCAGCTATCTGACATCTCCCCTGTGTGTCTCACAGCTTCTTACACATAATAAACGTGTCTGCAATGGAAATCTTGACATCCCCCCACATAGCCCACCCATTTCCTCTGCTAATTAATGGCATCATCACCTCCCTTGCTGCAGAAATATGGACACTGTTCTAGACTTGACCCTCTTTCCTGACCATAAGTAAAACCAATCTATCAACTTCTGTCCATTATGTTGCCAAAATATATCTCCACTCCAGCTTCTTTAGACCTCCACAGTGCCACCTCCAGTTCTTGAGCTTCCACCACCTTCCCCCAGGATTATTGCTGGAGTCTACTAACAGGGCTCTCTATTTCCACTCTTTGCCACATCCATACTACTCTTCTGTTTAAAATCCTTCAGTCAATTCCTATGGGGCAAAGTTAAAAAAAAAAAAATCCAAATTCTTTACCATAGCTGAAGTCCCCCTGCCTGTCTTTCCAAATGCTTGTCAGTCCACTCTCCCCTCACACACCCCGCCTATCCACCGTGGCCCTCTTTCAGTTCCTTGAAGGACATTAAGCTTCTAGCTTTTGTTTTTCTCTTAACATCTACCTACTGCTGTTGCTACCCTTCCCCCACCTTCATGGCTGGCTTCTTCTGTTTAGGTCTTATATGCTGCCTCCACAGAAAAGCCTTCTCTGACCACCAAAAGGTAGCTATTCTACTATTCTTCATCATAGTCACCTGTGTTTCTGTCATAGCATTTATTTATCAATTTTATTTCCTTATTTTCTGCATTCACAATTTCCTGAGGGCAGAGGAAGTCTGCCTTGCCTACTACAATACCACAAGCTTCTAGCACAGACGTACAAAATAAATATTTGATAAATATGTATTGAATGAATGGATGAATAAATGGAGATGGAATGGAGCTTAAATTTAAAGCTTAAATAGTAAAAGAAAAGATATTTCCCCGTACAAAATAAATATTTGATAAATATGTATTGAATGAATGGATGAGTAAATGGAGATGGAATGGAGCTTAAATTTAAAGCTTAAATAGTAAAAGAAAAGATATTTCCCTTTGAGACAGGAAGAAGAAAAGTGGCAGTGTGTAGACGTAAGTACATGCATATGGGATGAGAAGCTGAAAAAACTTGCAGTTCATGCTGGAGGAAGGTTATCTACTAATGGAGGTAAGAGGCTTGAGGAGAATGAAGAATACTTGGGAGAGACTCTGTGGGCAATGGGACAGAGTGCTCGCCAGCCACATGTAAAAGAATTTCTGCAGAGCACTGAGCACTCGCCTGAAGTAGGAGATGCCAAAATTTTGTCAAAAGACAAGGTGTGATTTGCTCACCAGTGCCTGGCAGCCTGGGGTGTAGGAGGAGATAAAGAAAATTGTTAGATGAATCCGAGTCTAGGGGTCACCCAAACAAATGTGGTAAAGAGAAAAGTGGTAGGGGATTTTGAGGGGACTGGTGTAAATTGGTTAAATGTCCCATCATAGGCTTTGAATTGGGGAAAGAGGAAGTAAAGCTAAAAGGAGTTTAACGGCCTTAGTGAAAGGGAGAGTACAGAAGACAACGGGGACTTCTTGTGACTTCATCATCTATAATTTCACAAGTATAATGTAAATGAATGGGTAATGCACACTTCACAATAAATATTCATCACATTTGGTGCAGAAAAAAATAAATCATTTCCAAAAAGCAAGGGTCAGTTGCGCAAATTCTACATGAACCAAAAAGCCTAGCTGTGATGTCCTGAGAGTTGCTTTATGTTTAAAATTTGGTTGGCTTTAAAAATATCCAGTGAAAAATGGAAACAAATTGGGAAGAGTTCACTACTCAGGCTTGTACAGACCCTTCTTCTTTTATTATAAATCAGTAGATTTTTGGTCTGTTTTAGAAAGAAGTTCCAAAAGTGTTGTAAAGCTAGGCAGTCTGAAATTGGAGGCTGGGAGAGCTCTCAGAAATTTCGAGAAGGCACCTGCAATCATCAAAAGTCTAATTTTCCATTCCCCACAATGTGTCATGGTGCCTTAATTTTACCAGTAGAAACCCACATAGGTAGATCATGAAGGATTCCACTAGATGCTAATATCCCAACAAATGAGTAGTACACCTGCCAAGTACTGACAAGCATATACTTTGAATGTGTTTAAGGAATCACATGTTTAAGAGGACCCTATGGAAGATTATATGGTAGAGATCATATTAGTACCTGGTAAAAGGCAGTTTTAAAGGGCACACTCTGAAACTTTGTATTTAAAACCTCTGGCACAGAAGGAGATGCCAGAGGTTTCAAACACAAAGTCTCAGAGAGTACCTTGGTTTGGGTGCTGAGATGTGAGGCCACTCTAACATGTATTTTTGAGCCTGATCTCCTACATTACTGAACAGATCAAACATGTTTCTAGGGGTCTGGCAAAACCAACATGCTTGGTTTGTTCAAAGGCACAGTGGGTCAAAACAGTTCATAAGGCTTTCAGCATTATTAGCTCTTGGACCAGTATCACATACTGACAGTCATCTAGTTTCCGTAGGTTATAAAAACCATTTCAGTTAACCTACACCGACCCAATTGAGAAAATTTCCTTTATTCCAGTTTTCCCATTGCAAACCTGTTTTCTGCTTTCTTGTGGGGAGAGGAATTGCAGCTAAAGTCAAGTCTAATTTAAATGCAAGACATTTCTGGGTTTGTAAGCTTTTTTGAGGTTGTCATATTTTTATTGTATATGGCCATTCATTGCACAAGTTAGGTATTTAGAGTTTCTAAGACAAATGCTATACTTCAAAATTAATGCAGTCTGTTTTGTTTGAGGGAAGTCTAGGCTTATGTTGCTGTAGCCAATTCAAATACTACAAACAAATGTCGACTCTAAAGTGGGGAATTTCACCCTCCTGCACATAGCTGATACACTACTGAGATAGGACAAAAAGGCTCTGGACTTGAGAAAGATGATGCAAGACTAAGTTTCTGGAGTCCATTATGGCACTCATTGGCTCCATGACCACGGACAAGTCACTTAGCCTTACATTCCTCAGTTTCCTCACTTTTAGGATGAAGATTACAATGCCTTTGTCACAGAATGGCTGTGAAAATTTGATGATATAACGGATATAAAAATACTTTGCAAGCTTCGTGATAAAACACCCAAGACCTTACATTCCTCAGTTTCCTCACTTTTAGGATGAAGATTACAATGCCTTTGTCAGAGAATGGCTGAGAAAATTTGATGATATAACGGATATAAAAATACTTTGCAAGCTTCGTGATAAAACACCCAAGTGGAAACCTATGATTATCCACAATGCATACACACATATTTTGACTGGGTACACTGCCCTTTTCCTAGGCAGTCCTTTAATCTGAATCTATCAAGTGCTCAGTCATTTATCAAGAGATTCAGAAAGTGATGTGTTTCACTCCCTTGGCTTCTGTGTGCTGAATTCTCAGCCACAAACCTGATTTAAATGTAGCCTATCAAACAAAGAAGGTTTTAAATCGAAAGATTGAGGGAGTGATAACATTCTTTCATTTTTATGAATTTTTCATTTTATTCCAATACAGTCAAAATGTATTATCTGGGTCAAGTCTCAGTCTTCACAGGTTTGAACACAAGGTCGAGGAGAATGTTTTCTCAGCTTCTATTTGCAATTCAACTACGGCCTTGATGTGAGCCTTCAGGGGCCTTCACTCCCCAAGCTCTGATATCTTCAGGAGCATCGAGAGGAGAATCGAGCATCTAGTTGAGGAGCTCTGCCTGGAATTTACATTCTTTTCTCTAAGACCTTAGAATTACTGGGGTTTCTTTTCCTCTCACTGATAAGAGGGTATAGTGAAATAAAAATTTTACTTTTATTTTTTTTTTTTCTAGGTGAGACTATCGCTGACATTTAGTCAGAATCACATGACTACTAATTTAGAAAATTTGTCATACTCATCACCTCTACGGCAGAAGCCTTAGTCAACTGAAGCTGTGATCACTGAGGTAACCACATATCCATCAAAGCGACTGGACTCAGGCTTAGAAATATAAACCACTAGCATCAACATTCCCTACTTTTTCAATAGTCTGTTTTGAGCAGGCAGCTGTCAGAGTGACATTGGGAGGGCAGGGAAAAGTGCAGGAGGTGTGTGATGTGGCAGAAATAGCACTGGGAGGACACTGGGACCTTCGCAGTAGTTCTGTCTCTCCTGCTGTGTATGACCTTGGGCAAGTCACTTCCTCCTTAGACTCCTCTGTAACATAAGGGACTAGATTAGATTGCTTTTGAATCTTCACCTAGTATTAACATTCTGCAATTTTCTATGCAATTTTAGCCAAATTTACCCATACATGCTTTTCTCTGGGTCATAAGAGCTCTGAGAAAAGGCAAATTAAATTGTTCTTTCTATGGCTTCAAATCTTTTCACATTTTACCACTGGCTCTTAGAAGAACCTTAAGAGGGTCCTGAGAGATTTGGACTCTCCTTACATCTATGACCTCATTTACATCCTCTGCACTCTCCTCCACCCATGTGAGATTTCCCTCAGTTTCTCAATGGATCATTCTATTTGCCCCCTTTCCCCACTTCTGTAACTCTCTCTACTTTCAGGTTGCAGCCCAAATATTGCTGCCCTTTCCCAGGCCAGGTTTGGCCTTTCCCTTCTTTCCTCCAGTCACACGCTGTGCTTCTGCAGAACATTTTGCTTGCCTTGCTTTGAAGGCAGGCACCATGCTTGGATGCTATACTGTGTGGTAGCAGCCCAGGGATATTTGTTCACTGCTGGGCTGTGGTTGTGGGGCAGTTTTAAAGAATCACCTTTGCTTAGTGCTGTAGAAAAGGATTTCCTATAAATTCTGTCTCTGATTAGGTGCATGTCATACAAAACTTATTGCCCTCATGCACCTCTGAATTACGTATGAGAAAGAGAGGAGTTTGATTTCTGCCAAAGTCCTATGATTATAAGGAAATGAAGGAAGGAGGAGCTGTAGCCTGTGGAAAGGGCACTAGGATATGAAGTTGGGAAATTTTCTGTTGAATCCCAAATTTGCTATTTGCTTGATGGGACAGCAGATATATCATTTGCTCTTTTATAGCCTCACTTTTCTCATCTGTAAAACATTTGAGAGATTGTTTTTTTGTTCATAGAGTTGCTATGAGAATAGGTTAGAATAAAAATACACACACACAAAATCTGCATAAATGCAAAAATACACACACACACATACACCACTGCCTGGAACATAAATAAGCACTTTTTTTTTTCCTTATGAGACTCAGCAAGGGATGGATTTTCTTTTTCCTTTTTTTTTTTCTGTAAAACACATGTTGGTATATTTATTAGGATTGCTTTAAATTTAAAGATTTAGAGAAATGACATCTTCATGATGTTCACTTGTACTTTGCAAGAACAAGGAATGTCTTTCCATTTATTTAACCTGCTTTTATAACTTTAGGTGTGTATTAAAGTTTTCTTCTTATATGACCATATGATCATATTAACAGACAGAAAAAGCATTAGACAAAATCCAAACCATTCATGATAAAAATTCTAAGCAAACCAGGAATAGAGGGGAACTTCTTCAGCTTGGTAAAGAACATCTACAAAAAACCTCCAGCTAACATCATATGTAATAGTGAAAAACTAGATGCTTTCCTGCTAAGATGAGGAACAAGACAAGAAGGCGCCCTCTCACCACTCCCACTCAACTTCATACTGGAAGTTCTAGAGATATGGGTTCAATGTGTCTCCCAAAGTTCCACATATTAGAAACTTAATTCGACTATGTCAGTGTTAAGAGGGTGGAATTTTCCTTTATGCAGAGAGCCTTGGCAAGCCAACGAGAGGTGGAGATGATGATGGCCTCTATGATGGGAGGTAGCTGGATCTGGGGAGAGAACCAACCTGGTGCAGCAGAATTACGCGTATCACTCAGTGAGGAAGAATCAGAAGACTAAGGGTTGGGTCCCAACCCTGCCACTTGTGAGCTGTGTGCCCTCAGGCAGGTTCTTTTACCTTTCCCCATGTTTTTTCCTTCATCTGTTGATAAGGAGGTATAACACATTATCAACCTGGCTTGGCTGTCATAAGGATCAAACGAAATGACCTACATGAAGAATGAAAGGTTCCAGCTGCCTGGCGTGGTGTGCCGGCTCTAGAGAGGAAATACGCAAATATCACATGGAGTGAAATCAGCTGCCGCTGTCTGAATTATCTGCCACAATCTGAAACAGATTCCTCTGTAAGTCTCAGTTCCTCTATAGGTAAAACTGGGATGATAATAGTATGTAGGAGAAATTGTTTCTTATTTAACCTGCACCTGTGAGACGAATTTTCCCTTCTGTTTTCTGCTCTCCTACAGGACTCTTCAGTGAAATAAGAGCCCTGTGGCCTGACACATGAACACACACAGTCTCACAAATGCATGTGAAAAGGCCTTTGTAAATACTTAGTTTTTCCATATTGCTACTTCTCCCACATGCCCATATACCCACATTTTAGAAGCAGGGATAATTTGGAAGGCACTTGAGTTTGGAATAATATAGATTTTTTTTCCAGGGGACTTTAAAATGCTTTTTTCGTTTTGAAAGCAAACAACACAACAGAGTTTCTAAACATTGCTATTTTCCCTGAATTTTCTGACCCTTGAGCAAAAATAGTTGTTCACCTCATTTGAGAGGCTCTGTTCGGAATGGGTCAGCCAGAAAAGCCCCACAGGAAGTTATTTTCTGGGGCAATAGTACCTAAGGCAATACTGCAGCAAGAATTTGATAAAATTAGGCTGATGGTTAAATCGGGTCCTGGGTTAGATGTGTGAAAAAGCAGTGTAAACAGGTTCTGATTCCTACATTTACTAATTACTCTCTCTCAGGAGTATTTCTGTGTCTTTGACAGTATTTAGGA
>NW_007727875.1:158804-160221 GCF_000696425.1 Galeopterus variegatus | reverse complement strand
TTTTTTTTCCAGGGGACTTTAAAATGCTTTTTTCGTTTTGAAAGCAAACAACACAACAGAGTTTCTAAACATTGCTATTTTCCCTGAATTTTCTGACCCTTGAGCAAAAATAGTTGTTCACCTCATTTGAGAGGCTCTGTTCGGAATGGGTCAGCCAGAAAAGCCCCACAGGAAGTTATTTTCTGGGGCAATAGTACCTAAGGCAATACTGCAGCAAGAATTTGATAAAATTAGGCTGATGGTTAAATCGGGTCCTGGGTTAGATGTGTGAAAAAGCAGTGTAAACAGGTTCTGATTCCTACATTTACTAATTACTCTCTCTCAGGAGTATTTCTGTGTCTTTGACAGTATTTAGGAGGAAAAGTCACTGATTTGCTTTAACATTTCTCAGTTTTACATTAATTAGGCACTGTTTAACTGTTTTCTTCTCTTGCGTTAGTAGCAGAAATGTGTTTTACATTCCTCTGTGATCATCTTTCTCTTTGTTATTCCCCTAGTTATGGGAAGAGTGTGATAAATAAAAGTATACAAAAGCTCAATAATTGTCTCTTGGCCATATTTAACCTTTGTAATGTTACTGTCTAGCCTGCACCTGTTAGACGAATTTTCCCTTCTGTTTTCTGCTCTCCTACAGGACTCTTCAGTGAAATAAGAGCCCTGTGGCCTGACACACAAACACACACCCTCTCACAAATGCACAGGCATGCACACACGTGAACACACACACCATTCCAAAGGCACCACTGCGTTGCCTTCTCCTGTGCAAGTGAAAATAGTTAATAACCTTTTAAAATCTGTCTTGTGAGATTTTTCTTTCCTGCTCATGATTGGTTTCTCAGGGGGATCTCATAGCTTCTCCAGGCAATTTTAGATAATGTTCTTCAATCACTATTAATCACAAATGAACTCTCATTTCATCCATTAAAAGATTCATCTCATGTAAGAGAAAAAACTTTGAATTTCATGTAACTTTACAGTTCCTCTTTTCCCTCAGCCTGATCAACTTTTCGAAGCTCCAACTTTGGGAGGATACATCGTGAGTTTATTTTCTCTCTCTTAGCTTCTCTTCTTCCACTTTCTCTTCCTCCTCCAGTAACTCATTAGTTATGGTTTGTGCCCCTACTAAGGTCAAAATTAAAGTTCTAGAAGGTTTTCCTTTCCCCTCAGTAATTTAGACTGGTTTGTGGCATATGTACAGCACTATCTTTTGCTTTTTATATATACGAAAAGAAAACTCTCTTTAACTGTGCAGGAAGAAATCAAATTATTTGTTCACAGTTCCAGCTCTAGATTAAGGGAATAAAGACACATTTTAATTGCTTCATCGAGGGGCTTGGCAGAGCTTGGCAGGAAGAGCAAAGCTTTAAATTAAGTGACCCAGTAATGTTATGACGACACAGCAGTGGTAGACAAGCAT
>NW_007727875.1:157017-158419 GCF_000696425.1 Galeopterus variegatus | reverse complement strand
TATTTACCTTAAACTAGATATATATGCTAAGAATATATATGCCAATACATTCCAAATATTCAAAATAAAAAATTAGGAAGTCATTATTAATTTATTTAAAAAACTATTGCCAGCTTCATTTGAATTGCTACCTCTCATTTATTTTTTAAAGTAGTATCAGTTTTCAAAAATTACTTCAAAGAAACATAACTTTTAAATCCATATTGTGTAAACCTGTACCTTTTGAATGCACAGCACCGTGCTTACTGCTAAGGGAGTACAAAATAAAATTAAAGACAGTTTCTTTCAGAAGCCTACAATTTTACTAAGAAGGCAAAACAGATGCCCAAGGGTCCAGTTAGTGAAGAGCACACCGCAGAGAGTGTTTCAGTAACAAGGAGGGCTGCATACATTACGGGTCACTGGAATTTAGAGGTCACAGCCATGTCATGGTCCAGGTGGAGGTATGCTACAGTTGCACTTTGAGCAATGTTCTCTTAGGATGTGTAGAGAGAACAGTGAGTCCATGCAAGGCGAGGAGGGAGGGAGGCTGTGAAAAGGGACCCATTAAGGAAAACATGGGTGGTAATGACGATAATGTGCGGGAAAGGGTCATGAGACTAGATTTCTTTATGCTGAGAGCCCCCCTTGGAGAAAATGTCATGGGCAGAGTGCTGGAGCTACACAGCAAGGGAGAGAAACTCAGGTAATGCTAGAAAGGACAGTGTGAGTAAAGCTGATGACAGACAGGAGTTCTTACGCTTTTGGAAAAGGCTGTGAGACAGCATCCCAGCATCTTAGAAATGGTTCTTTGGGACTCAGGAGGGAAGAGCAAAAAAAAAGAGTCTGATTTTAGAACTAGAGTAGGGGAAGCTGTTCTGGAAGTCCTGCATGTCTGTTCTACTTCTGAATGCTAACCTCGTCCTAGCATATCAGTTAATTCATCCTTAAGAAGATATTAACTAGTAACTAGTTATCTCTACTGAGGGGAATCGAATTTAAAAGAATATAGCAAATCTATGGTTTTTATCTTTTTTTCCTGTTCAGTCTATAGTCAATGATAGTTATGCTATTTACTGTGTTAATTAATCTATAATGGTGGATTTTTTGGAAATGCAAAGAGCACTAAGGGAGATATGTCCCCAAACTCTTGAAATTAAAGGTTGTGGTAGGCTGCGATTACAGCTAATTTTATGGCCAGCCCTCTTGTGTTCTTATACATCTCCCCCACTTTCTTATTATATTTTATAACAATTTTCCCCTTATCATGAATGTCAAGATTTATTACCTTAAAAAAATCTTATTGCATGTATTTTTGTAAGCCATTTCAAATACTTTTTGAACAAGGCTGAAAATAAAGTCAAAGTAAAAAAAAAGAAATTTTACTCCAAATCTTGCCAACCCAATGAATCAAGTTTTTTTT
>NW_007727875.1:155219-156436 GCF_000696425.1 Galeopterus variegatus | reverse complement strand
TTTTTTTTATTTGTATTTTCTTCCAAACTTTATCCATATAAATACATAATTTGCATGTATTTATAGTCAGAGTGTTTTGGTAAAAGAAAAAATGATTTAAAATGATGTATCCTTGTTCAAAATGATTTATCCTCTTTCAAGGAAGAGTGGCACCCAGGGGCTGTAAATACTTTGGGGGTCCCAGACATAGGCTCCCTGGGGGCTATACTGTCTCCTTCAGCTGGCTGGTAGAGCAGAGCACTAGCCAGGCAGCTTGCGAGAGCACGCCTTTATTTAGCTAAGGTGGGTTGTGTGATAAGAGGGAGGGGGCCTGGCCACATGCTGTCTTACTCATGTCTCAAACACACGTGTCAGTTTCTCTGGCAGTTGAGACAACCTCCTTCAGAAGACAGCCTGACTGCAACTTTCCTGAGCTGCAGTGCTTAACTTCCACAGGCCAAATTATGGAAACTAACAAGCACTGGGAACCATTGAACCTTCAGAAAAATCACATTGATGATAACATCATTATTACTTGCCTTTGGCCCTCACACACTTGTCCTTTCTCTATTTTTTGAACTGTAGCCTGTGCTTCTGTGCAGTGTCCGATTCTTCCCCAGACTCCACAGCCCGGCCACCAAGAGCATGCTAAAATGATGCTGCTTTTACAACTTCTTCATTCCCCCACATTTTGTGTTCAGAGCTGGCATACGTGACCCTGTGATATACAGGATTTCAGATTAGGTCTGTTCCAACATAATCTTTAGAATCCTTTTGGGGGGTAATTAGAAAGAGATGGGACATAGCACAGTATAATTTTGAGCACAGATTTTAATCATTTCTCTACTATTAGTAGCTCCATGATCACAGACAATTTAACTTCCCAGGGCCTCAGTTTCCTCATCTTTGAGTACTTTCACGTTCTCCTCAAGGGTGAGGAACATGAATGACCGTGTTCTGCCTAAGCAGGCAGTTAGTGCATGGCTGTTAGCCATTCACCAATGGCTGAGATTGAAAGTGGCCTCATTGTTGCTGACATCACAATGAAGAGGCTCCTCCTACTAACATGAAAAAAGATTTTTCTGTATCTGCCTTCCTCCTAGTTACACCGACTAAACTGTAACCCTGCCTACTTAGATCACAAAGAAGAATTCTCTACAGAGGCCAAAGAAGGCCATTGTTTACATATGACATGTGCTAAGTCTCAATGTTGACATTCCCTAATTCCAGCTTCCAGG
>NW_007727875.1:129668-154586 GCF_000696425.1 Galeopterus variegatus | reverse complement strand
AACCCAACTTTATTTGAGTCAGATCAAATATCTGTGATTTGATCTCCCTTTTGGTGATGCAGTTACAGAAATTAAATTTTTTGAAGAACTGCTTCATGAAGGTTCATTGGACAGCCTTGGCAAAGTGACATAACTTCTGTGCATTCTCACCTGTTAATCTGAACCATAACACCTACTATCTCTTTTTATGGCTCTTACGAAGTTCATGAATGTGTATGCAGGCTCTTTGTAAATGACGAAACTCTACACATTTGAGTAATTATTATTATGCTCTTGTGTCTTCTGCAGGTGTTTGCTAGTTATTGACTGATTCACTTTTTCAAACATTATTATTCCTACGAAACTGAACTCTGGAAGTGTCTACAATCCCCACTTACAAAGGATATTGAATTTTAGGGAGAAAGTCACTTTTTCCCCTGCTATATGGTTATCATTGCTCATGGTTAGGCAGAATCATGCTGGTTAAAATATGATTGCAAGAAGGCCTAGAAGACCCCTTCTCTGCACTCTTTTCTCAAATATATTCCCAATAAACTTGCTAATACTAAAAAGCTACAAAATTGGGAATTTACTTCATTGTCACTGTTATAATGTAATTGCACTTTAAGCTCTAATTTTCATATATTCTTTATTATGAATTGCGTTCACCAGAGGAACAGAAATGAAACATGATCTAAGAGGGGTGAGGACAAAGTCTCAGAGAAATAAGTATGGAAAGAACACAGTGCATATGCTGACATCAGAATTTTTCTGTGTAGACGGTAGAATATTTGGATGGCATCTAATGATTAATGTTGCTTTAATTCTCTAGGTGACCAAAAATCACACAAAATTACATAGAAATAAATCCTCTCTACCTAAGAGACAAACCATTTGGGACTGAGGAAAAAGAAATGGATCTTACCCAGCAGGTCTTGTGTCTTCAATGGCTCTGTCCACTGGGATCAAATCGCTAAGGTAGACATTGAAGTTTCCTTCTTTCCATCTTCTTTTTGCCTCCTTCTCCTTTCCAGGGGGAACAACTATAGGACGTCCAAGCTGACCTGGGGCTTTGGGATCCCTTGGAGAAAGTGTCACATCAATTCTTAACACATGGTGCATTCCATGGTGTTCAGGTAAAAGGACTTTTCTATGACTTTGGTTGTGTTCTGTAGGCTGGGCCCTGGCAGTTAAGTTGATTCTTGCTGGCTTTAGCCCCACAGCTAAAGCTTGGTTGGTGTGAGACTCTGTTGCTCTCTGCAGAGCAGGTGAAGAGAAATATGTCTTACTTCCATTCCTGGAAATATGTTTACCTTCGCTTTCACCCAATACTTCAGGAAATACAGTTTTGGTTTTAGAATTGGGGACCTCTCGGGTGTCTGTCTTTAGCTCTTCCTTGGTTACAATCACCACATGGCTTTCAGAGAAATTGAATTTCTTCTCATGAGCCACTTTAGCTTCATCATCCTTTGGCAAATCTTCTAACCGTGTCTCACTAATCGATTGCTTCTTCAAGCGATTTGAATAGGCAATAAACGTGGAAAAAGGAAGACCCTTATTGGCTTGGTGTTCATTTGCATTTAGTTCTTTGCTCTGAGACTCAGGTTTTTTTAAGGCTATGGCTTCCCCAGATTTTGGCACTGGTGGGTTGGCAGGGTATGACCTTTCATTTGCTATTGCCTGTGATTGCTGCTTTGATCTGTCAGTACTAAGAATGATTGTCACATTCTGGTCCCTTTCAGCTGCTTGTTTTGATGTGTCACTGCTGAGACTATGACTCTTCAGGGCCTGCTGTTTTATACTGGCAGGTCCTGTATGTACTGATATTTTGACCAATGGAGTTCCTCTTGCTGCTACAAACGGGGTTTTCTGAGCCTCCTGAGCTGGTGTTTGCCTTGGTGTCACCCGGCGAGAAGAGGCTTCAGGTTTAATGTCTCTGCCTTCTGTCTTCTGCTTGGTGGGAGTCACTGGGAGGGTCTGCAGATGTGCAGGGTGCCACAAAGGCACAACCTTGCCCTTTGCTGGGGAGTTCTGCATTTTTCTTTCCCTCTGGTTTTGGTCTAACTCATCCTTAACCTTGAGCACACTCTCCTCAGTCTTTCTAAAGTTCTCTTTGCCCCATACCCTCTTCCCATGTCCCCTCAGTGGAGGCTTCATCTCTTTCACGCTGTTGTAAAGGATCTTCATTTGGTCTGGCTGCACCCTGAATCCTATCTTCTCCCTCCTCACGATGTCTTCCTTGAAGATCCGAGTGTTGATCTCACTGAATGAGAGGCGGAGAGCTGCCATGTCAAAGAGCAGCCAGATGACAGAAGCTACAAATATAAATGCTAAGACTCGCCCACTTCCTCGGAAAAACTTTCGGATCTTGTTCATGGTACAAAGGTTTCTCTTGCAGCCTGCCCTCCCTTTGAGCCTGCTTACCTTGAGTGGAGAGAGAGGTGAAATGCAGCAGCAGCAGCAGCAGCAGCAGCAGCAGCAGCAGCAGCAGCAGCAGCAGCAGAGTTGCCAGAACGTGCCCCCCTCCCCTGAACACAGCAGGAAACAGCAGTCCAAGGGGAAAGCTCAGCTCCTACTGCTTGTCAGTCTCTGCCTGCGTGGCATTTCACAGCAGAGCATCTGTGCCTGCTCAGCTGGCCCTGGGTAAACCTTGGTAAACACCGACCTTAGTTCACTCCAGGAGCAGTCGATTCCAGCCACTGGACAGTTCAACATCTCACTTGTCTCCGGGAGCCCTTGTCCACCCTCCTACAAGCCCAAGACAAGGTCAGCGACGTTGGGGCTGCTGCTTCTCTCCTCCCAGTTCTTGGTCGGTTTCAACATCTCACTTGTCTCCGGGAGCCCTTGTCCACCCTCCTACAAGCCCAAGACAAGGTCGGCGACGTTGGGGCTGCTGCTTCTCTCCTCCCAGTTCTTGGTCGGCCTGAACGCTGTAACTTAACACCACTTCTCATAAGGAAAACATTTCAAGCCATTACCCAGAAAACTTTATTCAGCTCTCACCTTCCGTGTTATGTGAGAGTTTATGTGTTAAGGGCAATTAAACAGAAAAAAGCTATCTAACTTGGAGGGCATGTGTTCCTGGTTTGTAACCCCACCTACCTAACTCCTGCTCATTAACCCTGTTGTAACCAGGTGCTCCAAGTGTTCACATTGAGCAATTAGTCACTGACTTCAATGTGTTGGCTCTAAGAGATAACAGCTTAAGGAAGGGGCCTAGAATATCCTCGTGACCAGAAGTGGATGTTTAGTTATTCAGAAGTTTTTCTTGAGGGCGGTATCAAAATATTTTTTTGTAAGTCAACTACTTTTTTTCCATGAGTCTATCTGTTTTTATTATTAGATTCAATAGACTTAAACTTAATTTGTAATATTGCTATAAAAGTTTCTAAACACTTTGTTATGTTCTGAATGTTTGTGTCTCCCCACCCCCCAAATTTATATGTTGAAACTCAATCACAAATGTGATGTAATTGGGAGGTGGAGCATTCGAAGGTGATTAGATTATGAAGGTGAAACCTCATGAATGTGATTAATGCCCTTGTAAAAGAAGTCCCAGAGAGCCGCCTTGCCCTTTCCACGAAGTGGGGACACAGTGAGAAGGTGCCATCTATAAACTAGGAAATGGGCCTTTACCAGACACAGAATCTGCCACTGTGTTGGTCTTGGAATTCCCAGCCCCAGATCTGTGAGAATAAATTTCTGTTTTTTGTAAGCCACTCAGTCTATGGTATTTTGTTACAGCAGCCCAAATGGATTAAGACATACTTACTCTCAGTTTCAGTACTTATTTCATCATGGACCAGAAATAAACAGTTTGAGGATTGTGCCAGGACTTGGTCCAGATTTTTAGTGATGCTGGTAGACTTGTAGAACTGTGGTTCCCACACAGACTTTACACTGGAATCACGAGAATGAATAAGTCCCATTAAACCATGATTAATTGATGTAGAAGGAGGCAGAGATAATGACTGGTCTGTTATTATGTTTTTAAAAAGCTTACCAGGTCTCTCTAATATGCAGCCAAAATTGAGAAACACTGGTCTAGAGTGAAATGCCTCAACATCAATGTTTTAGTTTTCAAATATTGCCCATGTGTTGGTTAATTTTAGATGTCAACTTGATTGGATTACGGGATGCCCAGACAGCAGGTAAAGCATTATTTCTAGGTATGTCTATGAGGGTGTCTCTGGAAGAGATTGGCATTTGGATAAGTGGATTGAGTGGGGAAGATCTGCCCTTACCCAAGTGGGTGCCATCCAATTAAGTGAAGGCCCAGACAGAACAAAAAGGCAGAGGAAAGGTGAATTCTCTCTTTCTTCTGGCACAGGGACACCCTTCTCTTGCCCTTGGACATCAGAACTTCAGGTTCTCTGGCCTTTAAACTCCAGGACTTGTACTAGCAGGCTGTCAGTTTCTCTGGCCTCCAGCCTTGGACTGAGAGTTACAACATTGGGTCCCCTGGTTCTGAAGACTTTGGACTTGGACTGAGCCATGCTACCCACTTCTTTGGTTTTCCAGCTTGCAGACAACATATCACAGGACTTCTCAGTCTCTGTATTGTGTGAGCCAATATGGAGAAATACTATTTGGATGGTGAAAGACAAATAAAATAGCAAAAGCATAGAAGTGAAGACAGAGCATAGTGTCTTAGGAGAAGCACAAGTTTTTGAGAACCGTTGTGACTGGAAACAGAAACTCTGTTGTTAGCCTGTGTGTGTATGTGTGTGTGTATCTCCAATCTGTCTCAAGCACTTTGCTAAGCTCTTTCCATTGAATATCTCACTCAATCCTCATAATTATGCAATGGAAAAAATAAAATCATAATAAAATCATAATTCTTATTTTTGTAGTCATAAAATGAAAGCTTAGAGAGGTAAAGCAACTTATAGTACAGAACGAAGGAGTTGAATTTTGGACACATGACTGTATGACACCTTGGTCCATGTGCTTAACTATTGCACAGTACTGCATCTCTAGCTGTCTGACCTTGCAGGTTAGTTAACTTTATGTGGTTACTGAGCAATAAAAGGAAGAAATATTTTCTGCCTTGCAGGTTAATGTGAAAATTAGAGAAAATGATTTAAAGTTCTTGTTATGTTGAATGTACCCTATAAATGATAGCCACTGCCATTAATATTGTTGGTAATACTTTGCTGTGATAGGAGCATGGGGTACACATGGGAGGCAATGCACTAGCTCTTCCCGAAAATCAAATAGAAGACTGGTTACTAATACGATTCTGGCAATGGAGAAAGAAGTATATCTGAGTATTTTATTTTATTCTCACCTTTCTTATTTCCTTTTATTATGGATTCAGTCAATGACAATTGTTCACTGAGAACTCACTATGTGCCAAAAACATGAAGTAGGTGACATTGTCTCTGCCCTGATGATCTTAAAACTCCACTTAGTAGAACACCATCAACATAAAACAGCACAACTATTTATGATCCACATTCCAAAATAAAGCAAGAATTTTTTTTTGTTTTTAGTATCATGGATAAATGGTTTGCATTGTAATTACAATTGTTTTAAACAGTAAAATAGAATGCTTTGAAAATATTTTACTCTACAAGATTCAAGTCTTGTTCAACCACATTTGCACCCCAGATGGCAGCTGGAATTACTCAAACTCCTTTTAGAAAAGTCAACACTTGTTACATCCCTACTATGCCTGACATCTTTAAAACACTACTTGAAATATAGCCTTACACTTCCATATTCATTTGATCCAAGAACAATGATTTCTTTCTTTTTCTCTGGTTTGTTCTTTCTAATCAAAACACAGATTACTCGCAATGGAAATGAGAAATGTTAAGAAAATTAAAGGAGAGTCTTGGCTTCTTTACCATGAGTAAATCAACATTTTAACTCCAGCCTTGTCCGTAGTCTAGTTGACATAAAATTCAGAATGAGACATGAAGAGTACAAAAGGGAGTAAAGAAACATTGACCCAATCCCCTAGAGAAGGAGGATGTACCAATAGTCAGACCTGGTCTAAAGTACTGAGTTGGCCACTATTAGCCATATGTTCATAAGTATGTCACAAATGAAAGAGCTCATGTAAAGATCTCTTCCCACTCTCTTCCCAGTCTTTTCCCTTGGTGAGTTTATGTGAATCTGTAAGGATGGCAGAAGTTGGCTATTAGAAATAGCACAAACTCAATATTTTGTATCTTCAGGGACCCAGTAACAACTTCTAGTGGCCTCTACCAACTATACCTCTTTCCTCTTTTTTACCTTTTTTCTGGACACATTTGATGTTTCATATCTTAGACCAATGACAAAGCATGGATAGAAAGGAATAGAAAACAAGGAAATTAGGAAATTCTAGCTTTCCAATACACACATTGCCCCATGGATAACCTTTATATGCGTAAATGATACTGTTTTTTATTTTAGTTGTATTAACTTCCATATTACCAGCAGAAAATAAGTATATAAGTGGGTTGGTTATTTAAGGTACTTCACAGTTGGAGAGGATGGCTTGTCATCCCAAGTGATCAAATGCAGGTAGCTTAATTGGTCAAAATTCTCAAGAATTTGCATATGCTTAGTTGGAGTGGATGTCAGTCTGAAAATCTGGAGTTACGAAATAATCTTTGAGAGTCTTTTAGAGGAGTCATTACAATTATCAATCTGACTTTAGCTGTATAGTAAAAATTAAAGAATGCATTTTAGTTTTTCTTCTATGATCTGAGTATAATAGGAGGACCCGACCTCTACTCGGTTACTATCAGGATAATCATTTTAATAGCAGGCATTTATTGAGAATTTACTGAGTATCTGCCACTAGACTGGCCACTTCACGTTAATTATTTCATTTAATTCTCAACATTTAGTTTTCACAGACTATATCATAAACTTTTAGCAGGACAGCTCACATGAAATTAGAGTGGAATCTGTATCCTTGTTCTACTCCCAGGGCAAATACTTTTGAATCATTCTCCTTGTTCATTAGTAGATACTCAATAAACTGGTTTTATTTCTAGCCTTAAACCTCTCCATTGGGAATACAGGATCTTAAAAGTGCTGGTTCCATTTTCTGACCTTGCATCTAGAGTTACTCTGTCAGGGTATTTGAATATTTCTTGTTTATGTGAGCATATTCTGAGTAACTAATACCTGTTTTCTTTTATGATATCTACTCAACTGATCAACCCTAACTATAAAGAATAATCTAAAAGGGAAAATATATTAAACATTATTTTAAAGAAAATAATGATCATCTATAGATGCATAAACAATTTTTCCCCAGCTTTATTGAGCTGTAGTTGACAAATAAAAATTTTATGTATTTAAGGTATAAAACGTGATGTCTTGATATACATTATAAAATGATTACCTCAGTGAAGTTAATTATCATGTTTATCACCTTACATAGTTGCCTTTTTTTGTGTGGTGAGAACACTTAAGATCTACTCTCTTAGCAAGTTTAAACTATACAATATAGTATTATTAACTGTAGTCATCATACTGTACATTAGCTCTCCAGAACTTATTGACCTTGCATTACTGAAACTTTGTACTCTTTGACCAACATCTTCCCATCTCCCCTCATCACTTCCCCCCCAACAAGCTCCTGACAATCACTCATTCTACTCTTTTTCTATGAGTTTGATGTCTCTAGATTCCTCATATGAGTGAGATCATGTAGTACTTGTCTTTCTGCTCCTGGCTTATTTCACTTAGTATAATTCCTCCAGGTTCATCCACATTTTTACAAATGACAGGATTTTCTTCTTTCTGAGGCTGGATAATATTCTGTTATACACACCCATATACACACACGTACACTGCATTTTCTTTATCCATTCATCCATTGATGGACACTTAGGTTGATTTCTTATGTAGGCTATTGTGAATAATACTGCAATGAACATGGGAGTGCAAATATCTCTTTCAGATACTGATTTCATTTCTTTTGAATATATATCCAGAAATATGACTGCTGGATCATATGGTAATTCTATTTTTAATTTTGTTAGGAACTTCCCTATTCTTTTCCATAATGGCAGTACTAATTTACATTCTCAACAACAGTGTACAAGGGTTCCCTTTTCTCCACATACTTGCAAACACTTGTTATCTTTTTTTTTAAATTTATCATAGCCATTCAAACAGGTGTGAGGTGATATTTTTGTTTTAATTTGCATTTCCTTGAGGATTAGTGATGTTGAACACTTTTTTAATATACCCGATTGCCATTTACATATCTTCTTAAGAAATGTCTATTCAGATTCTTTGCCCATTTTTTAATTGGGTTATTTATTTTCAATTTTAATTGGGTTATTTGAGTTGTTTGACTTCTTTTTATTTAGTAGAAGCTCAGTAAACATGGCTATATATTTTGGATATTAACACCTTATCAGATGTATGATTTGCAAATAATTTTTCACATTTCATAGCTTGTCTCCTTATTCTGTTGTTTCTTTAGCTGTGCAGAAGCTTTTTAGTTTGCTGCAATCCCATTTGTGTATAGTTGCATTTACTGCCTGTGTTTTGGGGGTCATATAAAAAAAAAATCATTGCCTAGGCCAATGTCAAGAAGGTTTTCTCCTATTTTTTTCCTAGTAGTTAGTTTTACAGTTTTAGGTCTTATGTTAAAGTCCTTAATCAATTTTGAGTTGATTTTATCCTAAAGAGAAATTAAGCAAACAATCCTATTTACAATAGCATCAGAAAATACTTCGGAATAAATTTAACCAAGGAAGTAAACAATCTATACACTGAAAACTGTAAAACACTGTTGAAAGAAACTGAAGATACAAAGAAATGAGAAGATACTCTTTTCATGAATTGGAAGAATTAATATTATTAAAATGCCCATACCACTCAAACTGATGTACAGATTTAATGTAATCCCTATCAAAATTCCAATGGCATTTTTCACAGAAATAGAAAAAAAATCCTAAAATTTGTACAGAACCACAAAAGACCTTGAGTAGCCAAAGCAATCTTGAAAGAAGAACAAATCTTAGATGTATCATACTACCTGATTTCAAAATATGCTACAAAGCTATGATTGTCAAATATTACAATACTACCATGAGAACAAACATATGGATGAATAAAGACCAATGGAACAAAACAGAGAGCCCCAAAATAAATCTACACATTTATACTTAATTCAACTTTGACAAACATGCCAAGAACACACAAAGTAAAAAGGATAATCTCTTTAATAAATCGTGTTTGGAAAACTGGATATTCACATGCAGAAGAATTAATTCCAGTTTAGATTTAATATGAGGATTCTAGTTCAAGACATTATAGAATGGAGATATTATTCGTTTGGGAAATTTAAATGGGAAAACCAAATAAATATTAAAAACCATTTTTTCTTATATTAATGTGATCACTTTTTTCCAAAATTTTCTCTCCCTCTTCCCCTACCTCTTTTTTTTTAAGAGATGAAGAGACAAATTTTAATCAATAGGTAAACATCATCCTGTGAAACAAATCTACAAAAAAAAAAAGAAAATGTTGAAAAATCATCATCTGAAAGGCTGGAGTTATTACAACATTCACAAGTAGAGTAAAAATACAAATGGTAATTTGTATTTCATTTTATTATTTTACCTTAACCAATTCTTCCAATGATGATGGATGAATACAACTTCTGGCAGCCATTTAAGCATTGGTGTACATCTCCTTTGTATAATATTTGACAGCTGGCTAAGAAATGGCCTTCCAGAGAATTGGAATTGCTGTGTTCCCCTCGTAGACTGTTTTTGAAATGGTCCTCCATATTAGTGATAAATCATAATCAGTTAAGCCTGAGTTTAAAGAAAACAGGCCTCTACCCTCGAAAGATGATATAGTGTGCTTAGACCTCAGGTTTCATTGATTTTTTTAAGAAGTGGAGCCGAGCCAACATTTGTACTTTACAAGTCCCTAACCAATTTTCATTTTTTAAATATTTTAGTTTCATTAGGAAAAAATTAATAAATTTAAAACATTAATTGGGTGTCTTCCTTGGACAAAGAACTGTGCTAGTTATTAGAACAAAGAAAGTGATGAGGACAAACTGCCAATGAGCCCAAGACTAACAACTCATATCCTAAGTTAATAGTTATTAATATTGGTTAGTTATAGATTTGGGGACAAAAAAAGAGAGAAAATATCTTAGGGTGACTCTGATAAGGGCTTCAATAACTCAGACAAGAAAGGCGGGGGAATAATGAGAGAAAAGAGAAGTTCAAATTTAAACATCTTGGGTTTGAAATATATGCAGATTATGTAACTATGCATATATTTAACAAATATCTTATTGAGTACCAGCCACATACTAGACTAGGCTCTGTGCTAAGCTCTGGGAAAACAGAGAAGCTGAAGCCTATAGTTTAGTGTAGTTATTTTCAACTTGTTTATGCATCAAGAATTTCATGGACAAGGTTTGTTAAAATATAGATTCTCATGTTTTTCCCTTAGAGATTGTGAGGTTGGGTGTAGGCCCCAGGAATATGGCTTTTTAACTAAAGTAGAATGATTCTGATAGAACTGGATGACAAACCATATGTTGAGGCTCCCTGGTTTAGTGGCAGGGGCAAACATATTAATATTTAAAAATAACAAAGATGAGGACATCGGGGCACAGAGAAGACATATAACTTTCCCCAAGTTACACAGCCAGTAAATGGTAGAACCAGATTCTAACCAAGCATTTGGGTCCCAGTGTCTGTGCTCTTAACTACGGGTTGTGGAGTCTGCCTCCCTAGACTGCAAATGAAATATTTTGCTTCCTTTTTTATAACTTCCTTTTTATTTCCTTCTTATCAACTTTCTCATTTTCAAAGGTTGTGGTGATTCTGTCAGTTATATTATTCTTCATCAAATTACCTCTTGCAAAATCCCTTATCATCATAATTTTTTTTTCCTTTGTAAGCATCCTGTGGTAGACTGAAAAATGGCCCCTCAAATAATACCCACGTCCTAATCCCTGGAGCTTGTGAATGTGATTTGATATGACAAAGTCTTTACAGATATGATTAAGAATCTTGAGATGGAGAGATTATCCTGGAATATCTGGGTGGGCTTTAAATCCAATCACCTGTGTCCTTAAGAGAACAGAGAGTGAGATTTGACACACCCTTGGAGGGGACAGCAATGTGAAGATGAAGCAGGGAGAGATTCTGTGATACTCACCTTGAAGTTTGGAGTGATGCAGTCACAAACCAAGGAAAGTCGGCAGCTACCAGAAGCTGGAAAAGCCAAGGAAAAGATTCTCCCGTACAGCCTCCAGAGGAAGGGCATCCCTGATGACACTACCCAGCATCAGTGCTGATTTTTACCTAGTGATACAGATTTTATACCCCAGCCCTCCAGAGCTGTGAGAAAATAAATTTCTGATGTTTTAAGTCCACATAAATGAATGAATGAATGAATGAATGAATGAATGAATAAATAAATAAATAAATAAATAGATAGATAGATAAATAAATAAAATTAAAATTGTAAGAGTGAAACAACTAATTTGCGGGGGGAGGGGGGGGGAGGCACCTTGAGAAGGTTTCCTGGCAGTGGTGGCTGAGTATTCACCTTATGGTGGTTGACTATTCACCTTATGGCTAGAGAAAGGGAATTTAGGAAGAGCAGTCTAGGCAGAGGGAGGAGCCAGCTCAAAACACTGAGGGAGGAAGGCGTGAGAATGATGTGGAAGAATAATTGTGATTTGTATTATATGACTAGATTTTATGGTGGATTTGCAAGCAGTGAGGCACAGATTGTTTACTGGGCTGTCGGGCCTTAAAAACTAATGCCACCTTAAGTGACATTACAAGAGGCGCCATTATGGGCCCACAAGGGTGTATTAACGTGGCAGCCTAAGACAGCGCCAGGAGGAAGTAGGGTGGGGGTGTCTGCGGGAACCTTGCCTTAGCCCTTATTGGCCAAATATGCGCTTCTGCGCTCCTGAACACTGCGTGATTGCAATAGCTAAGCATTGAGACAGGATGCATGCTCTCGTAACCTTTAAGCTGATTGGAGGATGTAAAAACCTCCCTTCCCCATTTGCCTTTAAAAGCAAGTGCTTGTGTGATAATAAACGGAATTGCTCGACAGAACCCCCTCCGCATCTGAGTGTCCTTTAACCAGGCTGGTTGGGGCCGGCGGCTGTGCTCACCCCTCTTCACGGCTCTCCTCCCCCCGTCTCCTTCCAAAGGGGACTGGAGGGAAAGAGGAATCCCGGGCCATTTGCTCGCCCACCAAAAGGAATGAGGCTAGGGCTGTTCAGGTCGGCCGGCGGTGGACCCAACACTGGGCCTGGGTTATGAAGGGCCATAGATCAAGCTTTTGGTCTTTTATTTTTCATGGGATAGAAGCTTTTCAAGGAGGGAGTGTGATACTTCAGATGAATGTCCCTATTTGTCACTCTTCTTTCAATCCGTCTAATCACATGTGGAGTAAAATCTAGACTTTAATTGTAGGAGTTAGTCTGTTTGAGAGCTATTTTTCTAAGTCAAGAGGAAAGACTGAAAGCAGAGCCATTTCCTACTGAAAGAGTAGACCTTTGTTAAAGACATGGTCTCTCAGAATACACATAAAGCACAAACATAAATGCCACCTCCTCTCTTTATGGGTCTAAGAAATTGCCAAAGTAGTTTCCAAAGTGCTTGTACCACTCTATATTCCCACTGATGGTGTATGAGAGTTCAGTTGTCCACATTTTCACCAATACTTGGCTTCTAATTTTAGCCTTTTTTAAAAATTGAAATAGTTGGTTGTACATATCTGTGGGGTACCACACTGAATATCAATACCCATGTGAAATATGTGATGCTCAAAGCAGAATAATTAGAACATTGAACATTATACATTGTAATCATTTTTCGTGGCCCTTTATTGGTTCCTCCCTTACCCTCCATACCCCTTTCCCACCTCTGGTGGCTTCAGTTCTGTTCTCTCCTTTTGAAACTTCAGTGTATTACTGTGATTTTTGTGTCTTTCTTTTTTTATTTATTTGTTTATTTCTTTAGCTCCCACTTACAAGTGAGGACACGCTGTATTTCTCTTTCTGTGCTGGCTTATTTCACTTAACGTAATTTTCTCTAAGTTATCCATGTTGCTGCAAATGACAGAATTTCATTCTTTTAGCCATTCTTATGGGTATATAGTGGTATCTATTTGTAGTTTGAATTTACATGTCTCTAATGATGAGTGATTGGAGCAGATTTTCATGTGCTAATTTGCCATCTGTCTACATTCTTTGGTGAAGAGTCTGTTTGAATTTTTTCTTGCCCATTTGTTAATGGATTTGTCTTCTTATCATTTAGAGCACAAAGGAAGTTTTATGGATGATAGATATGTTTATTATTTTGATTCCAGTGATGTTGTCATAGGTATATATAATGTGAAAATTTATCAAATTGTACAACTTAAAAACATGAAGTTCATTGTACGTATACCTCAATATGGCTGTTTTTAGAAAGTATTCAGGAAGAATAAAAATAATGCCTGGTCAAGAAAATCAGTGTTATAGTTTTTTACCACTTCAGGCAGGAAAAATGACTTCAGGTGGAGTCGTTGTTATAGCTTATAGGTCTCCAAGAAACTAGGTCCCTACTTCTTTGCTCCTAAGAAGGAGCTGCAGTTCTGTCAGAGGGTTTCCACATAGTCAGAATCTCAGGTTCTGTTGCATTACCTCAGGCTGTTTGAGGGAGCAGGCCATTGTGTACTTCCTGTATGGGCCCCCTGTATGCACGACTGACTATATGTGCCCAGACTCAGAGCACCCACCAATTCTTTTAAATCATTTAAACAGAAGCCAATCACGAACTTAGTGTTCAACTGTATAACGCTGTCTCTACACTCAATTTGTTGTACTTAACTGAGTTGCATATCATTTATAACAAGGCCTATAGACTTTAAGTACAGTCTTGTTTGAAGAAAATCTTTGTAAAGTATGGTATTTGTGAGGCAGTGTTGGGGACAGGACTCCAGACCCCAGGTATAGGGTCAAGATTGTGCCAGAGATCCTTTCCAAGAACCATGGTAAGGGCTTTAGTAGTGCCAGGAAAGTGAGAGTGGAGAGAGCGGGGAAAATTTGAAGCTTAGGAGCATTTGATGATCAATTAGAATTTCTCAGTGACTGAGACATGGGGAATAGAACAAACTCAAGATTTTTACTTTGGTGACTGGGTGAATATTATGCTTTTATCCAATGGTTTTCTGATTTCTGCCTGCCCCAGACTCACCCAGAGTTCTTCTGGGCCCCACTCTCAAAGTTTCTGGTTGACTAGATTTAGAATGGAGAATAGAAATTTGCTTTTTCATGATCCCTAGAGAGGCTGTTGCTGCTAGTCTGGGGATCATACTTTGAGAAACATTAGCTTTTGCTGAGATAAGGGAGCCTGGAGAGAACTAAGTCTGTGGGGGGATGAGGATGACTTTGATTATGGCCATATTGAGTTTGATGTGCCAATAGGTTATTTGATTAAAATATCCTGTGCCAAAAAAAAAAAAATAAATAAATTGGCTCAGATTTTAGAAAAGAGGCCAGGGCTTTTGAGGCTTAAGTGGATTCATAAGCATCTGTTTGATATTGCAGACATAAGATTACTCAGGTAATCTACGCTTCCTAGAGCACATGACAAGAAAAAGGCTGAGAAAAATGCTGGTAAATTCATATGAAAAGGGTAGAAAAAGTGCATACTAAGAAAAGGACAGAGAAAGAACAGTTAGAGAGGGGAGAAAGACTAGAACAGAACAATATAAAAGTCCAGGCAGGAGCAAGTGGAAGATGGTTGACAGAATCAGATATTTCTAAAAATTTAAACAAAATATATTCTAAAAATAGTCCTTTCGATATGCTAGTTAAGAGTTCATTGGTGACCTTTAAGTGATATATTTTTTTATTGACATAAAATTTAGATAGCATAAAATTAAGTATTTTAAAGTGAACAATTCAGTGCCATTTAATACATTCACAATATTGTACTATCAATAACTCTACCTAGTTTTAAAAGTTTTTATCACCCCCCAAAAACCTTATAATCACTAAGAAGCCATTCTTCATGCTCTTTTCCCCTCAACCCCTGACAACCCAATCTGCTTTCTGTTTCTATGGATTTACTTATTCTAAATATTAAATATAAACAGAATTATACAATACATGACATTTTGTGTCTGGTTGCTTTTATGCAGCATAATGTTTTCAAGATTTATCTACTTTGTAGCATGTATTGTTACCTCATTCCTTTTTGTGGCTGAATAATATTCCATTGTATGTGAATAACACAATTTATTTATCTGCTCATCTGCTGATGGACATTTGGATTGTTTCCACCTTTTGGCTGCTGCGAATAGTGCTTCTATAAATATGCTTGTACACGTATTGGTTTGAGCACCTGTTTTCAATTCTTTCGGGTATATACTTAGGAGAATTGCTAGTCATATGGTAATTCTATGTTTAATGTTTTGAAGGACTGCCAAATTGTTGCCACAGTGGCTGAACCATTTTACATTCCCACCAGCAATGTATGAGGCTTCCAATTTCTTCACATGCTCACCGATATTTATTATTTTCCATTTTTTAAAAAAATATAGCCATCATAGTGGGTGTGAAGTGGTATCTCATTGTGGTTTTAAATTGTATTTCGTTAATGACTAGTGATATTGAGCATCTTTTCATGTGCTTGTTGGCCTATTTTTGCACATCTTCTTTAGAGAAATGTCTGTTCAAGTCTTTTGTTCATTTTTAAAATTAGATAGTCTTTTTGTTTTTGAATTGTAAGAGTTCTTTATATATTCTGGATACTGCACCCTTATCAGATATATGATTTGCACATATTTTTCCCATTCTATAGATTGTCCTTTCTTTTCACTTTCTTTGCAATATTCTCTGATACCCAAAAGTTTTTAATTTTGATAAAAGTTTAATTTATCTATTTTTCCTTTTGTTTTCTGTGCTCTTGTTGTCTTATCTAAGAATCCATTGGTAAAAGCAAGATCATGAAGATTTATTCCTGTGTTTTCCAAGAGTTTTATGGTTTTAACTTTTATATTTAGGTTGCTAATCCATTTTGAATTAATATTTTGTAAATGGTGTTAAGTGAGTCATTTAACAAGAGTTGTGAGGATAAAAAGAGTAAGAAAGTAAATAGAAGAAATATGGGCTTTTCTTTTAAGAATGTGGATTATCTATTATAATTAATCATGTGTTTACTTGTTTTATGTTTGACCACTCACTAGATTTTAGGTTCCATGAAGATAAGGACTTTACTTATTTTATTCATTACTATATCCTTAGGGTTTGGCACTCAAAACATATTATTTTCTGCAATGTTTTAGGCACTGGTAATACAACAGTAGCTAAATCAGAGATGGTTCCACTCTCCTGTAGTTCACACTCTAGTGGGAGATACATAATTAAATAACCAAGTTTAAAAAAAATGTGTAATTTCAGGTAGTGATGCCTGCTGGAAAGAGAAATAAAAGGGAATAAGGTAAGGAACATGAGGGTATAAATGAGGCCAGTCTCTTTGACTTTCTACTTAGATGTCACCTTTGAAGAGGTGACATCTAAGTAGAAACCTGAATCAAGTGAGAAAGTGAGCCATGGGAAAATATGGGGGAAGAGATTCTGGATGGAGAAAATAAAAAGAGCCAAGACCCTGAATTGAAAACAAGCCTGGTATTTCAGGGAACAGTAAGAATGTGAGTGTGGCTGGACTGGGGCAAGCAGTCACAAGAGTGCAAAGAGATAAATTTGGAGAGGTGGGCAGGGGCCAGATTTTATAGCAAATATATTCTGTATGTGATTGAATTGGTTGAGTGAGTTAACATTCGTAACATTACATATATGACCTCAGGTAGTCTTTTTTTTTTAATCAACTTTGTGAAGTAGGTGCAAATGTCTTCATTTTGTAGATAAGAAAACTGAGACACAATGAGGTTAAGCAACCTGCCAATGTACAAGTCATCTTGGCAGATTCTGGTTGTGAACCCACATAGTCTGAATCCACTACACCAGTGTTTCTCTAACTCTTTTTTATTGTTAAACTCCATTCCCCAGGAGAAAAATTAAATTAAATTAAATTAAAATTCTCTCTAAGGATAAAGAAACTTAAGAAACTAAGAAATACTATTTTGTTGAGTAGGATTGAGCTCTGGGGAGCCACAAACCATTGGAATATTTAAGATTATCCCCCCAAAAAACCAACTTTTACCCCCTTGAGGGCAACAGCACCTCACTGAGAAAGATGAATGCACTACACTGTAATACCTTTCACAAATATGGAATTTTATAGTAAAATTTTCTTATAAGTAAATCTTATCAATAAATGGTTTTTTAAAGATAAATAGATAATGTCTTTCATAAAGACTTTCGTTGTAAATTTCCTTTATACATAGAGAAATAAAAGGGATAAGTTAGTAGCTTGATGAAATTACCTTTTATTTGAGGATGGAGAAGACCTGAATGTTTCTGAGGAATAAGGCATAGAGGTAGTAAGATTGAAGATAAAGGGTGGATAGAGCCTTATCAGATAAAAGTAGGTCTCAGAGCAGACAGGAAATGGGTTTACAAGCACAAGTAGACTATTAACTTCATTTTAGAAAAAGACTAGGGTTACCTTTGTCTTAAAACTGCACCTGTTGCAAGGCAGATAAAGGTGAGTGAAGATGGAAAGAAGGGAAATTCAGAGTCAGAGAAGGACAAGGTAGATCAATTGCAATCAGTGAAGAATTGGGAGAGGGTGGTGTCAAAAGACAAAATTATAGCAAATTTAGTTTGAAGATCTAATTGGCTTTTTTCAGCAACTCGTGAATTGGGGCATCTCCTCCAAAACTTTAGAAAAGGTGCTTCAACGGACATCGCAGAATAGTTGGTTTTTATAAAGTAGCTTGGGCAGGAACAAAAAGCAGCATAGTACAGAAAGCAGATGAGTCAGCTTCAGGTTACTTTCCTTGCAGGGTCACAACAGAGGGGACTCTTTATCATGCCTACTCAAACTGGCCTATTTGGGGATTTGGCTCTTATTTCTCCCTCTCTTGATTTCTCAAAAGGTCAGCAAAACAACTTAGTTTTATTTTGGTGTCCTGGAATATTAGCATGAGTGACTCCGTTTTGATTTGGTTTGTTGGAGCCTAGTGCAGGAGCTCAATCCAGATCAATGGCCTTCTATAAATTCTATTTAACAGTAATAGGGGGTTGATGTACTTGCTAAAGTTTGGAATCAGCTGTTATGAGGAGAAAGAAATTCTGTTAACTCAGATCAAGAGGAAGGATGGTCAGAGAGCTTTGAGCATCTTGCTGGTATTTAAGCCAGTGTGTCTAATCCAGGGGAAAACACACTGAGTGCCAATAGAACAAAGTTGGTTCATGGACAGTACCATAGCAGTCACAAAGCGGGGTGACCAAAGGTATTGGGAGTGTAGATATGGAGTGATGCTTTCTGACAGGAGTGGAAAGGGGGCGACGTCAGGGAATGCTCTTGTGAGAAGTGGAATTGCCAGATCTCTCAGCACAAGCAGAAATTCTGCAAGCAAGGGTAGGAAGCTGGTATTAGAGTTTTTTTTATTTGTTTTACTGGTGGAGAGAGACACTCTTTAATGACCTCAGGCCTGTTAGAATTTTGCCCTTGGAAAATCTATTAGTAATGATATAAAAATCTTGCTCTGTCTCTTTTGGCAGAAACTGGATTAATCTTCAGCTGCTCTCTGACATCACTCATTTAAAAGTTCCAGTGATTTGCATGTGAGGCTTGAGATAAGAAAACAAAGACCTGCGTGAGTCTCTTTAGAGCTTGGCCAGAGCAAAGTTGTCCTGCAGAGTGAAGTGAGTGCGGTGCCCAATGCTCAGTCCCGATCACCCCCAGCCCCAGAAGCTCCCTCTGTCTCCGTCGCTGCTGCTCCTGTAGGCTCCCAGGTGCTAGGCCACTAATGCCTTCAGAACAGGTCATGTCGGCCAGTCTTGATGCTTTTTCCTCTTCCCATCCGTCTTTCCCTGGAACTAACCTACTCTCTTTATGACCTCCATTTTAGCAGAAAAAAGAAAAGAGGCAAGAAGGAGTAGGAAAAGAAGCGTGGTGGGAGGAACAGAGAACAGGCACTGTGGAGGGCGTTTGAGGGCACTTTTCATGTGCTGTGTAGACATGGGATGAAATGAAAGTCGTTCAAAAAGAGCTAGATGCTATTTTCTACCTTCCCCGGCCCTTGCCCTGCCCCTCAACCACTCAATTCCTGCCCCCAGGAGAGAGTTTGAAATAACTTTCTGTGGGATGAAATGATGACAATGACTTTGGTTTCAATTACGTTATCATAACCTGGAAACCACCCTTCCATGTGAGGTTTGCTAAAGTACTGAACCGTGAAACTCAGATTACAAGGAAAGAAATGAAAGAGACTTGAACTCAGGGCCCTTTGGACGTTTCTTGCAATATCAAAGAAAGGTTTTTGTTTCTCCCCTGTGAAAATAGGATAGGAAATGGGCAAGTGATAACTAACCGGAAAGGGAGTAGCAATACCTAATTGGAAATAAAACTAAGAGAGGAAAAGAAAAATGGGTGCAGATTAATGTCAGGCTTGCAGTGACTACGGGTTCTGAATTTTGTTTGCATTATCACATATCTTTAGAGTTATTCAGCTCTTCTGATGTGCGGTGCCTGAGTGTTTTCCTTACTCTTGGAAGCTGAGGATTATCTCCCCAGGGCTGGACACACAGGCGACAGGAATGTGCAAGTGCTCACTCCTCCTGGTTGAGCTGAGAAACATAAATAGAGCTCGAATGCAGAGGAATGAAATAAGCTTAGAAATATGTGAATTCTTGCCATGGATTGGTGCTGGAGTGGAGCCATACAAAGAAGGAGCACTTGGGATAGAAGGAAGGATGAATGACGTGGTATTTTACACGTGTGCACACATATGTGTGTGTACACTTATACACAAATGCACACACTCCATGTGTCGTTTATGTTTGTGTGTACATATTCATATTTATACACATATGTATATGTAGAACTCACAGAGCACACCCACACAAATACACACCAGATGTGCTGATTTTGAGCTCTGCAAGAAAAAAATTACTACTGAGGAAGAAATAAAACAGGGCTTTTGAGGACACTGGCCATACTGCCAGGTATGCAGGTTTTTGGAGGGCAGGTCACATGATTTGCACACATTTATTTCGAGTAAGAAGGGACTCAGAAGTAATATAATAACTGCTTCAAAATTTTGGAGGAATATCATGTGAAAGAAGGATTTAACTCATTCCATATGGTTCCAGAGGGTAGAACTGAGACTGAGGCATAGCAGATTTCTGTTCTAAATGAGAATGGCTTTCAAAGAATTAGTACATGTAGATTTCTTCTAGAAGAAGGTAATGATCTGCCTGCTCCTGGAAATGACATAGAACAGAAACTGAATGGCCACCTGTCACAAAAATTGTAGGGGGCATTCTTCCATTTGGTGGCAGTTTGGACTACAGCATTACCTGGGCCATCCTCATTCTAAAATTCAATGGTTCTCAAAAATACATAAGCAAGTTTTGAGGCAAGGCAAGTTAGATAACGGTTTTGGTTTTTTGACTACTTTTATTCAGTGAGTTAGGAACAGCTAACTCCTATCTCAATAGGTCCTACAGATAGCTATTTATTTTTCTGTCTTCTATTTGATATCTATTCTCCCCTCTTCTTTTTCTCACCCTTAATTTTGTGTTTTCTGTTCTTTTTTCTATTTTTTTCTTCATCCTGCCTGTGCCCTCTAGACATAGGAGATGAAGTGAAGGCAATATTTGTCAAGAAAGCAATGAGGAAGAAAAATGTTAAAAAGTAACGCAGTTAACTTTTATTTTCATGTCAAATCCTGGCTGTGTATGAGTATGTAAATGCACATGTGTATAGTGGTGTGTGTGTGTGTGTGTGTGTGTGTGTAGGCTCTCAGTGAACTGTGGTATAGCCTGAAGAATAAGAGTTGCAGCATTTTCAACCTGGACACTTTCTCTCCCACGCAGATGTTTGGAAATGCTGAGGGTCGGGAACTACTTTTAGTTGTTACAATGCCTGGGGGCTGTGGGGACTGCTACTGGCATTTAGTGGGAGAAGGGAAGGAATGCTCAATGTCCTGCAATGTCCCATTCAGTCAAGCATTTTGCCACCCTAAAAGACAATAGAGTTCCACTGAGGAACACCAGGTGATGGAGACAGACTATCTGGGTTTGAATTTCGGTTCTGCCACTTTTAGCTTTCTGATCTTGGGCAAGTATTTTAACCTTTTTTATTTTTTTCTCTCATCTTAATAGGGAGAGTGATAAGAGAACCCAACTCACAGTGTTATTGTGAGAATTAAATGAACTAATACAAGTCACGTGCTTAGAAAAGCACAGACACAAAACACATTCAACAAGTGTCAGCTACAATTTTAATTTTTCCAAAATGACTGGGAATGGGCTACTTGGATTCATCTTACATGGTGATTATACAAGAGTTTCTATATAATTTAACTTGTTTTTAGGGAACTAGAACATAATGAACCAGTATTTACAAAAATGTGGCCTAAAGACCCCTTAAATGAAGCTTAAATGACCCCTTTTATGAAGCTCCTGTGGTATCATCATGGACACATGTGCACTAGGCATTGGCAAGATAAAATTAATCTTTCCTTCTCTACCTCTCACATATGCAAGTATATACCCGATCATCTCCATAATGCACACATGCACATGCAAATGCGCGCACACACACACACACACACACACACACACAGGCACACAGATACAGTTGTAACTGATAGAATATAAGTCCTAGCAGTTTTGTCACTATACATTTGCTCAATAAGTGAATACAACATATACATCTACAACATGTGGGGGATTATGGAATTTCGAAAAAGTTTTCTCTTTAATTCCTTATGCTTGAAAAGGTGGTGATTCATACAACAGATCATTCTTAATTCTACACTGATACTGAATATTATTTTACCTTTTTACAGGCTAACTCAAAAGGCATTTTAAGATTTTGCATATCCCAAGGTCGTAGTCACAAACTTTAAGGATCATTCTGTCATAAGACAGTTCAAGAAGGCACATTTGATTAAGTGGAATCTGTTAAAACATTGTAATTGCATAGAAATTGCTTTTAGAAAAAAATTCCTGACATTAGCTTGTTTACTTTTCATTTTTAATTTATTTTATGAAAACAGAGTCAAGATTCTTCATATTAATGTGTGCTGTGGTATGATGAACAGTCTTTCCAATTGATTTTATCCCATCTGTTTAAATAATTTTCCTTTCCCATTTGACCACAAGTCCACAAGCACTATGTGGACTGAACCATATCATTCCCCATGACATGATTATTGTATTTTTTTGTAAATATATATTGAGAAATGTTGCCTTTCATGGAAGCATCTGTTGATAAACCTCGGGCACAGATAACCTGCATGTACTGGATGCCACAAATTCCATGAAGAGGGTAGACATCTTATAGTTTATTAAAATATATATACTCACCTATTTTTCAACATTTGTTCTGAGGATTAAAGGACTTCATACAAGTCAAGGGCTTGGAAAAGTGCAGACATATAAAGCACATTCAGCAAGTGTCAGCTGTGATTGTGATGTTTCTGAAAAGGCTGGGAATATGCTATTTGGATTCATCTTACATGTTGCCTATACGTGACTTTCTATATCCTTTCTCCAGTTTTTAGGGAACTGGAATTGGTACGCACAAGTTCCATGGGAAGGATGGAGACGTCTTATAATTTTTTCAAATATGAGTACTTAGTATACCACTCTGATGTAGGATGTTGGTAATAGGGGAGACTGTGTGTTCTTATGGTCAGGGAATATATGAGAACTCGCTGTATTTTCTACTCAATTTTGTTGTGAACTTAAAACTGCTCTAAAAAATATTCTGTCAAGTGCTCAGAAAAATATTTTTGGGATTAAATTGGGATTATAAAACAACCACCACCACCACAAAAATAGTAATAATAAATCAGGGTCTACAAAACCAAAACTTTAACTGAATTTTTTTTCTCGTGTATATCTCACACCCAACTCGAATGGGGGGTTAACAGAATGGGGGGTTACCAGAATTTGAATGGGGAGTTACCAGATTTTGACTTTATGAGGAATTTCGTTTACCAATTTGCATTTGTCTGCCTCTGAAGTAGCCCATCTGAGAAAGGAAAATCAACAAATAGTCTATTCATGGCTATATGATTGTACTAGTCAGAGTTCTACTGGTTTGCCTGAAGTGTTCTTGATTCACTAGTTTACACATTAATGACCTGGGTATAATTTGCATTATTTTCTTTTGTTTTTATTATTCTGTTTGTTATTTTTGTTGTGCATTAAAGGTTTAATTACAGGGCCGGCCCGGTGGCACACTGGAGAGTGCACCGCTTAGGAGTGCGGCGGTGCTCCCACTGAGGGTTCGGATCCCATGTGGAGACCGGTTCCCGCTCACTGGCTGAGCACGGTGCGGGTGCAACACCGAGGGTTGCGATCCCGTTACTGGTCAGTAAAAAAAGACAAAAAGGAAAAAAAAAAGGTTTAATTACATAAAAAGTATATGTACTAACCCATTCTTAATTTTTAGCAAAGAAGCAAAAACACAGAGATCCACAGGTATGAAAAGTAGTTCTCTATAGGGAGACAGCCTGGTATAATAAAAAGTAGGATTTGAGGTCACCAAATTTCAAACTCAAACCTCAGCTCCACCAGTTTTTTTTTTTTTAATGTGAGTAAGACACCCTAGTATCTTGATTGTTCTTCCGTTTCCTCACATGTAAATTGTGAATTTTAATGCCTATTTGTTAGAGTTGTGTAACTTGGGGATGAGGAGGGTAAAATCACTATCTCTGTGTCTGGTACATAGGAATGCTTATGAAATGCTAGGTAGCAATTAATGGCACTTATTATTATCTTGATGTTGAAACTGTTGGTAAACAAATTTTGTTAAAGTACTGTCATTTGTTTTTAATCATGACACTATAAAGTAGTGCCTGCAGCAGTGAATAAACCAGGAAGAGTAAGCAAGAACCTGGTCATTAAATTGTTTTTATAGGATACTAAGAAACAGAAGAAGAGTGCAAACATTCAGCAGTAGCAGGGAGAAATGTATCAGTTGCCTCAGTAGGTGAGTGAGCTAAACTCTTCAGTAGCCTACATCACTTGGGTTTTTAATTACAGATCCTCTTTTGCAGGTTCTTTATTCCTTGCCTTGACTGTTCTACCCAATGAAACCCCATACATTATGGCCACACTGATGCTACAGAGCATTTTTGTGCTGATGTAGGGCACAAACTCCTTAGGAGTGGAGTTTTTGATGGAAGGACAAAGAGCTTGTAATAAAATCACATAATGTGATCAAAAACCAGAGCTTGTTCTGCAAATGATTCTGGGGCCTCCTCACCCACCAAACCTTGTCTCTGTTTTGCTATCTAGCTTGCTTCTCCTATTTGTTACATTAAATTTAGGAATTAAGAATGCTTATGATGTTTTCCTGTGTCTCAAGACTCTCCCCCTGTGATTTCTCATTTGAGATGACTGTTATGACTGTTTTCCCATCTACCTCAACCTTCCATTATACCTCCCAGCTAAAATTGCCCTGTACACTACACCATTTTTTTTTTTTCCAGCTTGCTGGTACAGGGACCCAAGCCTGTGACTATAAGGTTGTGCTGTAACCAACTGAGCTAATCGGCCAGCCTCCTGCCCTGTATACCTTAATGACTAGTTAGATTATTTGACTAATTGATTGATTCTCAGATATTAGTGGCTTATCTTGGCTCAGTATATTGACCTTCCCCGAGAAGAGGATTATCATACGTAACATCTTCACCATTATATTCCCATTGCCTCACTTTTCTTGGCTACACCCCATCCAATTTATGTTTTTTATTTTTTCCCAATATTTCATGTATATTTGTGAATCATTTTCAAAATTTTTCTTTCTTTCTTTTATTTTTGAAGCAAGGTCATTGGAAAAA